>NC_073302.1:220506722-220806722 GCF_027595985.1 Sorex araneus
CAGGCCAGCTGTAAGGCCTGAGATGTTTGTCTCTTTAGTGTCTTCATATTATGCTCTATTCCTTGCCTGGGTACCTTTTCCCATAAAACAAAACAAACAAACAAACAAAAAACAACATGCTTTTCCAAAGAGTGTAATAGCAACTCACTTATGGCAAATCATCAACAACTCTTCACAATTTAGCACCTTCTTAAAGCTCAGAGTAATTTAGCAAGAATTTTCTTGTCTTTATTGTATTCTTGTATTTTAGCAAGAATCATACAATGAAGCTAAAGGAATACATAGTTTGCTGTAAATTTTGCTTTAGAGAAATTTTAGGCTGAGAAAAAGTACAGAGAGTTCCCATATCCCCTGTCCCCACTCCCCCACACACACCCCTTACCCCAGCTTCTTTTACTACTGACATCTTGTCCATGGTAAAACAATCAATGAGCCTACATTAACAGCATCATAACCAAAGTCTTATTTTACTTTAGAGCCTGCTTACTCTTGATGGTCTACGTTTTATGGGTTATGACAAGTATGTAAGGACAGGTATGTACCATTAAAGTATCATCCAGGATATATTTATAACCCTAAGAGTTTACTGAATTCTGCCTATTGATCCTTCTCTTTTCCTACCTCCAACTCCTGGCAACCACTGATGTTTTATTGTCTCCATAGTCTTGTATTTTCAAGAAATCCATATAACTGGAGTCATATGGCATGTATAGCCTTTTTTATACTGGCTTCTTTCACTTAGGAATATGTTTTAAGGATCCTCACATCTTTAATGATAACATAGGTAATTTACTTTGGGTACTACAAAATATTCAAGTGTCTGTTTGTGCCAGTTTTTTAAAATTTATTTCCCCACCATAGAGCATTAAAAAAATTAAATTTTAGGAGCTGGAGACTCATACAATGAGTCTTGCTCACTGATAACACTGATTAGATCCTCATCATCCCATATGGTCCCCTGAGCAGTGTCAGGAGTAATTCCTGAGTGAAGAGCCAGGAGTAACCCTTGAACAACACCAGATGTCATCCAGGAATGCCAAGTAGTCCAGTATTTTTGGAAAACAATATTGGCATTCCTTCAAAAACTAGAAATTGAGCTTCCAATGACCCAGTAATACCAATTCTGGGAATATACCCCCAGGGTGCAAAAGAGCACAGTAGACATGACATCTACATCTGTATTTCATTGCAACACTGTTCACAATAGCCAGAATCTGGAAACAACCTGAGTACCCAAGAACAGATGACTGGCTAAAGAAACTTTGGTGCACCTACACAATGGAATACTATGCAGCTGTTAGGAAAGATGAAGTAATGAAATTTGCTTATAAGTAGATGGTCATGGAGAGTATCATGCTTAGTGAAATGAGTCAGAAAGAGAAGGACAGACACAGAAGGACTGCACTCATTTGTGGAGTATAAAATAACAGAATATGAGACTGGCACCCAGAGACAGTAGAGACAGGGGCCAGAAAGATTGGTCCACACATTGGAAGCCTGCCTTATGAGCTGGGGTAGAAGGCAGCTGGAATAAAGAAGAGATCACTAAGCCAATGATAATTGGAGAAATCATTTGGGATGGGAGATGTGTGCCAAAAGTAGATAAAGGACCAAATGCAATAGCCTCTCAGTACCTATATTGCAAACCATAATGTCCAAAAGTAGAGGGAGAATATGGGGGAAATTGTCTGCCATGGAGGCAGGAGGAGGGTTGGAAAGGGGGGGACATACTGGGGACATTGGTGCTGGGGAATGTGCACTGGTGGAGGGATGGGTATTTGATCATTGTATGACTGAAACAAACATGAAAGTTTTGTAACTGTATCTCATGGTGATTCAATAAAAAAAGTTAAAAGTTAAAATTCTGTCCCCCACTCCTTCTTCCTTTGCTCATTATTTCTGAGGTTGCAATGGCCAAGGGTTGTGCCAAGGTTTTTTCTCCTTAAGTTACAGGGCTTGTCCTCATGCCTGCAGGGATGAGCACTTGCCACTGAAGCACAGAAGTTATGTAGGTGGTGTCTGCTAGGAAGTGCTGGGTACTCTCACATGTGCTCACGAGAGTTAATAATCCCTGGCCATCTTTTTAGTTGAGGTGGCCACTGGGAGGTTGCACCCCATTTGGTGGTGTGCACACATACCTGGGTGCTGTGCAACTAGAAATCTCCTGCAGCCCTGGGGGTCCCAGAGTAGAGCAGTTAACAGATTCTACTGCAGCGTGGCCAGGCCGGCTCTCACCATACATGGGACATCAGGAATTTGAATGTATGATCATACATTTGCAAGACTGTTGTCCTAAATACTTGATCTCTTCTTCTGGGCCTACAGAGAATTTTAACTATTTCCAAGTTATGCAGTTATGAAAAATAAAAGTCGCTATGCAGATTTATTATTATTATTATTATTATTTTATTTTTTTATTGCTTGTACAGTTCTGTCCCCAAAACTTTTTTTTAGTTTATTTTTAATTAGAGAGTCATCGTGAGGGTACAGTTACAGATCCATACATCTTTGTGCTCATGTTTCCCCCATACAAAGTTCGATAACCCATCCCTTCACCAGTGCCCATTCTCCACCACCAGTAAACCCAACATCCCTCCCCCCCTCCCCAGTCCCGTCTCCCCCCACCCCACCCTGACACTATGGCAGGGAATTCCCTTTTGTTCTCTCTCTCTGATTAGGTGTTGTGGTTTGCAATAAAGGTGTTGAGTGGCCATTGTGTTCAGTCTCTAGTCTGTATTCGGCCCGGCTATGCAGATTTTTGTATAGACTTAATCTTTTTACTTTTTTGAGTAAATTTCAGGGGATGTAATTTCTGCATCATATGACATATATAGACACATATACATATATATATAATTTTCTAGAAAACAAACTATTTTCTAAAGTGACAATCCATTTTGCTTTCCCAGCAGGAATGAGTGATAGTTACAAGTGTTCAGCACTGTCTGTCCTAGCACTGTCTTCTTTTGTTCCTTGATGTGCTCGAGTGACACCAGTAACGTCTCCATTGTGAAATTTGTTGTTACTGTTTTTGGCATATTGAATATGCCACGGGGAGCTTGCCAGGCTCTCTGAGAGAGATGGAGGATCGAACCCGGGTTGACCACGTGCAAGGCAAACCCCCTACCCACCTGGTGTAAATACAGACTCTTTCCTTTTGTCAGAAGATCGAACTCAGCACTCAGCAGTGCTCAGGGCTCACTCTTGGCTCTGAGTTCGGGGATCACTCCTGATGGTGCTCAGGGGACCATGCGTGGTTCTGGGGATCAAGCTGGGTTGGGCCACACCAGAAGCAAGATCCTTGACTTTTGGATTATCCACATGGACCCTAAGTATACTCTTAATTCAAACTTTCCACTAGTTTTGTCTTTGTGTGTGGCTTGAATATATAGCATAGAGTATCTTTGGCTTTACAAAAAATAGACTTAATTCTTCTGATTGTTACAAAGTGTTCCTAATTCGTGCTTTTATTATGAGCAGATAGCTTTCCAAAGGGAGTTGTGTCCTCTTTTTCAAGGCCTTACTGAAAATAATGTGCTGTGTAGAAAACAAAATAAATATAAATGATAGCTTAATCACATGATTCTTGGTATTTTCATCAACTTCTCTGGAAGCCTTGAACTCATCCTCATTTGTGTTTTACTTTTCTTTTAATTCCCTTCATTTTTAAATCTGCAATTCACCACCACCATTATCACCAGCTTCATCATGAACTCTTGAAGTTTGATACTGAAACATGATGAATTTTCTAAACCCCCAAACAGTAAAACTATTCCTATTTGGAGACTGTAATGAAAAACCAGTCCTGGAATAGAGTTGAAAAATTGTTCATAACCGTTTTGGATCAGCTCTCTTACAGTATCTTTCCAAAATCGCCCTTCATTTCTCGTTGCCAGCTTGTACTATTCTGCTGTCTTTGGCTTCCAGTGGGTTTCCTCTGGTGCAACCTGGTATCTGCAGTCGCTTGGCCTTGGGTGTTGAAGGAAAGAACACACAGTCTTAGCAGGGATATCGCTGGACCCAGAGCAGGGCAGAGAGCAGGGATAGAAGGCAGCTCTAGGACTAATTATTTTCAAAGTTTATTCCTTTATTAAGTTTCTTTAAAATGTTGTCATTGGAAAGGTCTTTTTTACCATTACTCCTTTTTTAATTTTATTGATTCACCATTAGATATATTTACAAGCTGTCATGTCTGAATTACAATCACACAATGATCAAACATGCATTCCTCTCTCCACCAGTGCACACTCCCCACCACCAATATCCCCGGTATACCCCCCCTTTCCCACCCTCCGCTGCCTCCATGGCAGCAATATTCCTCATACTCTCTCTACTTTTGGGCATTACTATTTACCATTACTCTTGATTTATCCTTTGACCGAGTCTTAATTTAAATTCTAAAATATTTTTGTCCAGATCATGAAGACATTTCTCATCTGATTTTATGTACTTTGATAGCATTTGAATCTCTAGAAACTTTTAGATGTTTTTCTTTATCATTAATGCTCAGAAATTTCTTGTTGATAACTCTTTGTGTAGACCTTTTTTCCCAAAATATGATTGGGTCTCTTTGCTTCTATGCTTTGGTTAAGCATTTGAAGAGCCCTTTCAAACTCAACACCTGAATCCTTCAGTGTCAGAAAATTTCTTACATATATCTATTCTTGCATTATTGTTTAATAAAACTTAGTTGTCTGGGGAGGGACTAAGTTTTATCGTGGAACACCTAAAGATTCACATGCAGTGGGGAGCTTTGTTCTGGGTCCTTCAGTTTCACAAGAAACAGTTCTTGTTCTCATGCCCAGAGGCGGAACTATTTGGATATCCTCTTAGTAGTTTGGATGTACTGTTAGTATACCACAGCAAGACAACTGTAGGGGTGTTACTCAGATTTGGATTTCTATTTACTTTGTCTCTCTGTCATCATACCTGGAGTCACAGTCTTGTCTTACTAATGCTTTCCCAGGGTCACCCTCAAATATCCTGAAGTGGGTCAGTCCCTGTGCCATGGGAAGGAACACACCCTCCCGCAGGGCACTATAGCCGGACTTCCAAGCACTGTTTCCCACTTCACTGCCGCCTCCTGGTCCTGACTCTGCTACAAATTAGCATAGTGTTGACCTTTACTTAGGTAGGAACTCATGCCTCCTACCCAGGTCACTGCTATATGGGTTTTCTGCATTGCCCAAACTTACCAAAGACTGCGACTGGAGGGATAGTATATCAGTTAGGGTGCTTGCCTTGCACGTAAACTTGCCAGAGATTGATGTCGGGTACCCCAGATGCTGTCTCCAGAACCCAGCGAGAAACACCTGTGCACAGAGCAAGGACTGAGCCCTGAGCACAGCCAGGCGTGGTCCTCAAAGTCAAACAAAACCCAACAATCAACTTCCTGAAATATTTCATGCCTTCTACCTTTCTCATTGTTCTTGTGGAATGTAATTAATTAAAACAATAATTTGTCAGCCTATTAGTAATGTTTTAGGAGGGAATTCAAATTAAGAGACAATCTACATGTTCACAGAAATCCAGTCAGCTGTTCTCTAACTCCAGGGCTTCTGCTTTAACTGGCTCGTTGATGGGGTAAAGGAAGACTGTACGACAGTGAGTACCCATGAGACCACCTCAGAGTTCCACACATCAATTTGATATATTAACTTTCACATAGGATGTCTTTGAGTAAGAAATGGTGCAACTCAAACTTTCCCAAAACTTTAATCTGAAAATCTTTAACACAAATTTCCAATGCTAATTTTTGATTATATATCTCACTATTTTTTTGAAAAGAAATATTTATTGAGCTTCAACTCTGTGCCACACATCAAGAAATAGATGTGGGGCTGGAGCGATAGCACAGTGGGTAGGGCCTTTGCCTTGCACGTGGCTGACCCGGGTTTGATTCCCAGCATCCCATATGGTCCCCTGAGCACTGCCAGGAGTAATTCCTGAGTGCAGAGCCAGGAGTAACCCCTGTGCATTGCCATGTGTGACCCAAAAACAAAAACTAAAACAAAATCAATGTGCTCTTCTACTTCATGAAAACATTTAATATTGTAGCTTCACACTCATAATATACTTTATAGGAACCACACGGCTCACTTATGTAAAAGCATTGCATAAGTTAAAACAAGTCAAGTGATTCAAAATGAGCTGTGGCCCATGTAAAGAGCAGATTATCAGAATATTTAATAAATCAGTTCTTTAGAAAATGAACTGGGACCAAACTACTTTATTGCTTAGGGATAGAAGACAAGGAAAGATGATAAATATTTCTCTTTAAAACTTTGCTTCTAAATTCAGATTCAAGTAAACAGCTCAACTTTTATTTTGTTCAAGTGATTAGCTTTTGGATCACTTGAAAACTTGTTTTGCTTTGAGTTGTATATTATTTAAATTTTCAATGAATAAAAACAATTTTTGGATGTGTGGCTGGAAAATTATGCTGGATGCTGAGTTGGGAGCATCATTCCTTCCTCCACCAGCTGGCTCTGCAGTGCTCTCCATCATGGGATTTGGCATCATGCAGGGTTTCATGGTATTATTTTCTTGTTGCCCTTACAAAGCCTTATAATGTGAGTGGTTAAATGTGAGAAATGTTATTTTCTCCCTTTTATAGAGATTGCCCATTGAAGGAAAAAAAAGTCCATAAGTTGAATTCCTTTGGATATTTTCAAGGACTAATTTCATGCCTCTTCCCTGAGGCACTTTCATTCTATCCTTGTTTTTTTTTTTTTCTTGTTACCTCGAGCATTCTCTTCATCTCTGCTTTCATCACATGGTGTTAATATCTGTGCCCAAATGCTCCTTTGAAAAAATAAAGCCACCAGTTACACTGAGTTATAGCTAATTGTAATGACCTCATTTTCATTTGATTTTACTTGATTTACTAATTCTAGCATGGAGTGATAGCACAGCGGGCAAAGCATTTGCCTTTCATGCTGCCGACCAGGTTTGATTCCTCTGTCCCTCTTGAAAGAGCCCGGCAAGCTACTGAGAGTATCCCGCCCGCATGACAGAGCCTGGCAAGCTCCCCATGGCATATTTGATATGCCAAAAACAGTAACAACAAATCTCACAATGGGGATGTTACTGGTGCCCGCTCGAGCAAATCGGTGAACAATGGGATAACAGTGCTAATAATTCTAGTGACCTTATTTTACCTCTCCAAAAATTCTAGATCCCAATAAAGCCACAAGCTGAGTTTCTATGGGTTAATATCTCAGTATATGAGTTGAGAGTACAATTGTACCATGACATTCAGGAACTGGGATATCCTTGCTGGCACCTTATTATTTCTCCTTCCTTTACATCCAATCCAGTGATCTACACGTTCTAACTTAAATGCACCCTGGAATTTTTCTATTCTTTTACCAAACATTATGCTTCTTTCTCCTCAACTATGGTAATAACTTCCTTACCAGTGTTCTACTTTTATTTTCTCCTAATCCATTTTCAAAATGGTAGTCAGATTTTCCACAGGTACATGGTTGATTATATCTGGCCTCTTACAACATTCTTTGGCCTAAATCTTCCCATTGCCTAAAGATAAATTGAAAACCTCTTTACGTGGCTTAGAACATTTGACTTCAGCCTTGTCTCTCCTATTTGATTCCCCTAGTTCTCTGAGCTGGGGCCAAATGGGAACTTATTTGAGTTCCTTGATTTCGCCTCTTTCTTGCCTCAAGGCTTCAGACACACTCTTCCCAGTCTGGAACACTCCTAGTCTCAGCTTCCCAGACACTGACTCATCACTCAAGCATCCACTTCAGTGTCAAATAACTTCAGGATGATGAACTATAGGTGGAATGATGACCCCAAAAGACATTCACATCTTAATCCCTGAAACCTTATTTTACCTTATTTTTCTTGAAAGAAAAAAAGGCATCAATATTTAAAGTTCATGGACATGTCTTTGATGTTTATCCCAGTAGCTGAAGCATATTGTGCATATTAATGTTAATGATATCAATAATATATTCTCATAAGTGAATTAGTACAAGGATGAATAAGGTGTAAAAATGAGATCTATTTAGGAAGTAACACATTGAAAGAAAAGAGATGTCTTGAAGGAAAGAACAGGTGAATGAGAGAAAGGATTGGATGAATAGTTGCCTCTTTCCCTAAGACTAGAAAAAGTTTAGTTCAAAGTCACTCAGCTGAGAATGTTGCAGATGTTCCAAAGACATAGATGTTGTCTCTTAAGTTTTAGAAATGTTTCAAGAGAGTCAGAGCTACAGTACAGTTGGTAGGTACTGTGCATCGGTAGGTAGCCCTGCATGCAGCTAACCTGGGTTTGATCTCCAGTACCTCCTATGGTTCTCTGAGTCCATTAGGAGTGATCCTTGAGCATAATGCCAGAGAGCAAGCTTTGAACAAATCTGAGTGTGGCCCAAATATTAAAGAAAAGAAAGAGAAAGAGAGAAAAAGAGAGAGAGAAAGAAAGAGAGAAAAGAAGGAAGGAAGAAAGGAAGGAAGGAAGGAAGGAAGGAAGGAAGGAAGGAAGGAAGGAAGGAAGGAAGGAAGGGAAGGGAAGGAAGGAACAAAAGAAGGAAGAAAAGGAAGGAACAAAAGAAGGAAGGATGGAAGTTAGCGTGAAGACTTCTATATATATGTATATATGTATATGTATGTGTATATGCTGTGTGGCAATCCATATGGCAATTTTATGTCTATTATGTGGCTATATATATATAGCCACATAATAGACATATATACACAGATATACAATATATACAGATATACAATAATAAATTATGTGACAATTTATATGACAAATATCTGCATACTATATAGCAAACTTTAGGTCAGTAGCCACATCTCATTAAAGAAACAAAGTATTCTTTAAGTTAGTGTCTATAAATGTTTCATAATAATTTTCATGATTGCAAACATTAATGCACACATTTAGATGATTGAGGAAATGTGTACAACTAAAAGTTTAAATGACTTGCCTAAGGTCACAAAACAAGCTACTGGTTGCATATTGATTAGAAGGCACAGACATTAAAATTTAAATGAATCGCCTCTGGCAAGATAGCAACTGGTTTAATTTTAATATGATTTTTAAATATAATTTTATTACAACAGATAGAAGATCAATTTTATAAGCAACTAGAAAGTTAATAATCTTGCTCTTTTCTAAGACTATTCCCTTGTGGTATGAAGTTAGAGATACTTAATGCTAATTACTCATTGGAACATTTAAAGAAATATCCTATCCGATGGTTCCTTGTTATAAAAAGGCATTTTGCCTTTTTAAAATATTCACTCTAGATTAGTACAAAAATAGTGACAATGTAGCACCCTGGTGTCCTTAATAAACACCAGCTATTTGTGACTGTCATCTCATCTCCAAAAGCCCAATAAAAAAGAATGCAAGAGCTTCACATACCAGAGAATGGAAATGCTGGAATGCAAATGAATGTGAAAATGAAGAGAATCATAAATCAAGAAATGATAACTTTAAGTGGAACCAAACTCTAAAAGTCAGGGAAATACTCAGGTCAGATAATATTGTGCTTAGAGCTAAGCCAATGAACATGTGAAAACAGGAGAAAGGATTGTGCAAAATGGCCAAGCATTGCTAATGGTCTGTGATCTCCATCCATTCCAGCCTGATGTTACCTTCAGATAAAGAATTGGAATTCTTTGGGCCTTACTATTACCTTGCCTGTCTTATGCTCTAAGGATAGTGGCTATTTACTTCAATTTAAACAGTCAGGAAGTCAGTCTCTGAGTTTGGGTCTGTGAAGTAACAGCATTTCTCTTGATTAATATACCTTGAAAAGGGGAGTGATACAACTTGACCTCCTGTTCATTGTTGTAAACAGCTATAAATTGCCATTAGGTAACAGTACATTTTCTATTTAAAGTAAGTTTTCTTTTTGTTTTCTACACAGCTTTTCTCTGCCTATTGTCCTGGTTTTACAATCACTTGTAGCACCAATTTGTGGCCTGAGGGTTTTCTTCAGTAAGTATGGCAGACTTTGGTATTTGTCAGTGTTTGCTCTAGAAGGCCTTGATGCATCATTGTCAAATACCAAACTATCTCCTTGAAGATAAAACCACCCAGGACCAGACTATGCTGTTAGAAATTTCAAGCATAATGTGTGAAAATTACCTTAATAAAAACTCATAATTGCCTGTTGTTTTTCCTGAAAATACAGAGTTCACATTTAACTGTGAAGAGACCATGAAAGATTTCTAAAAGGTTCATTTAATAAGTTTTATTTTTGGTTTTGGGGCCACACCTGGCAAAGCTCAGGGGTTAGTCCTGGGTCTGCACTCAGTAATTATTCCTGGTGGGGCTCAGGGGACTATATAGGACAGCAGGGATCAAAACCAGGTTGGCCATATGCAGGGCAAGTGCCTTGCTTGCTGTACTATATTTCCAGCCCTAGCTCTTAACATTTTAATCATAATTTCCTCTTTGCAATTTTGTCTAAACAAAGCCTCATTGTTTAGACTAAGGCTCCAATAAATTTTTAAAAAACTTATTTTAAAGGGGCTCCCTAGCAGTGCTCAGGGCCCTAGTGGTTACTTTCAGCCAAACTTGCTCCTGGAGTGCTGGGGCTGATGATTGGGTGCTCGACCCCAATCGTGACTGGGGGCTGTCAGGGCCACACTCAGCATTGCTGGTGTGGGGGTGCTACATGTGGCATCTGAAATAAAAGCTGGGGTTTCACAAATGCAAGGCATGTGCATATCTCTTTTAGACTGTATTCACAGTCTCTAAATAGATGATTTACTTAAATAAAGGTGACTAAAGTGCTGGTCCTGTCTCTCAGATGTCCCTAGGATTCACATTCAATGAGAAATACTATTATAAACTTACAATATCATAAACTCATATTGTTTCTTTGTGTTCAGCACAATTCTATCTTATCTTGAAATTTCCTTGAAAGTCTGTTTCTCAGTTATTTTCTTGGGAGCAATGACTCTCTGTCATGATTCTGTTAGGGGAACCAACACACTCCACTGGGGAAATTATCAGAATTTTCTGACCTGTATCAGAATAGATTTAGTCAGAAGATTTATAGCTAACCATAATTTTTATAACTTTCCTTGAACAATTCCTGTCTATTTAACTTTTTCCTCCATGTTTTACTTCTCCATTTCATCTCTACTATGTTTCTAGAAAACCGTTTCCCAGTATGTAATCCCACAATGCTCACTATTTTTTTTTTCTTTTTGGGTCACACCCAGCAATGCACAGGGGTCACTCCTGGCTCATGCACTCAGGAATCACCCCTGGCGGTGCTCAGGGGACCATATGGGATGCTGGGATTTGAACTCGGGTCAGCCACGTGCAAGGCAAACACCCTCCCCACTGTGCTATCACTCCAGCCCCGCACAATGCTCACTATTATCACTGTAGTAAATGTGTAATCTGGACAAGGATTGTGAGGTGTGGTTTAAAACTGGAAAATAAAAGTGAAAGTGAGGCTTTCTAAAGGATATCATATCAGATCATTTTGATCTGGGATAGAGAGTGGAAGGAGTTATAGATCTTTGAAAAAATATCTTTATGTTCACAAGTATATTTCAGCCTTTTTAAATGTGTGCTCTCAGTTTAGGCTTTCGAAAAACGAATGTTGATTCTATTGAAACTAAAGTGAAAAGCATGTCCCCACCTCCTTTCAAAGGGTGGTTCTAAGCTTCTCTATAAAAGGCACGGGAGCGTGAAGTGGAATGGGAACCCACAGAAACATAGTGATGGTGGCAGACTGGAGGAGGAAGAAGAAACCAGGATGAACTCAGACACATCCAGGTGAGCATTCAACCACCTTCCCAAATTTTCTTTGTATGCAGATTTTGTCTTTATGGGGTGTATCTTTTCTCCTTTCCCAGTTCATTAAAATAGAGTATTGTGATATCTTTTTTTTTAAAAAAACTACCATACTGTAAGACTTCTTGTTAACTCTAAAAGTAGATTTTTTAGAACATAGGAGCAAGGTTGTCATGTGTAGTTATGTAAATCATACAGTGCATGGCTAAGAGAATCTACAGTTATCATATGCTTTATTCATTTTGTTATTCAATTTTACTCGAACAGGTCCAGTAACATCTCTATTCGTCCTAGCCCTGAGTTTTTAGCAGCCTCTCTTTACTCATCCTTCCCAATGGTGCCGCATTAGAGGCTCTTTCAGGGTCAGGAGAATGAGCCCCATCATTGTTACTGTATTTGGCATATGAATATGCCACGGGGAGCTTGCCAGGCTCTCCCGTGCAGGCAGGAAGTTCTCAGTAGTTTGCCAGTTTCTCTGAGAGGTCAAACTAAGCTATAAGATGTTGCTTCCAGGAGCTTGGTTTTATAGTCTCTGGATGTTGGCCGTTGATGGGATTACACGGCACCAGGGGCAGTCTCTGGGTGTGACTGCCTAGCTACTAGAAAATGGGGGATCTGGGCGGAAGAGGCCTAGTCCTGATCTGAGCAGGCTTGGAGATCTCAGCCCTGGGTCCCACACACCTGGGTTCCTCTGCTGGTTCCTTCATGAAAGCATGTGGTAATTATCATGACAAATTTATGACAACTGATAGCAAAGTCATGTTCTATAAAAATAATATTGCAATTGTTTATTTATAGTTTTAGGGTCACGCTCAACAATGCCAAGGGGTCACTCTTGGCTCTGCACTCAGGAATTGCTTCTGACAGTGCTCAGGGACCATATGAGATGCTGCGGATTGAATCCAGGTCTGTAGTGTGCAAGGCAAGTGCCTAAATCACTGTACTATCTCTCCAGCCTCATTGTTGCAAGTATTTAACAGAAGAAAAGTTTCTTCATAAAGCAGGAAATTTCCCTAAATCCATGTATAGTTCTGAATACTCTCTAAACTTCTACATATAGACTAAGTAGAGTTTCATAATATCAAGTTATTTGGAATCTACAACGGGCAATTTTTGAATAGTCTGATCCTATTCTTATGTATAACCAAGGGAAATAGCAGATATTTTCTTGCCAACACTGTAAATTAAGAATTTAGTATCTGATATTTGCAAACAAAATATATATTTCAAAGTAAAAATAAATAGCATATTTCTGTTTTAAAGAATTGACTAATAAATCCTGAATTAACCTTTCTTAACTTTGCACTCAGCCATAAAGACAACCACCACCACAAGAAAATGATTTGCACAGAACTTAATCTAACCACTATTATGTGGTCAGAAATCTTAAAAGGATTTCTGACAATTACAGAGTTTGTAGGTGACAGTAAAAACAAAAAATATTGACCTAGGTATGCTTTTCCAGCTGAAACCTTTTTTGACAGTGCTACAATGTTATAATCGAATTAAAAGATACACATAATTAGATTTTTTTAAATGAATCACCATGAGGTACAGTTACAGACTTTTGTGCTTACGTTTCAGTCATAGGATGATGAAGTACCCACCCCTCCACCAGTTCCCATGCTCCATCACCAATGTTCCCAGGATCCCTCCCACCACCCCCACCTTATCCCCCCTGCCTCTGTTATTCGAATTTTAACTAAGAAGTCTGATAAGTACTAATAATTAAAGAGATTTCATCCTAAATAGTAGTTACAAATATTATTATAAAATTGAATACAAATTTCAACCTCTTCTTTATGAAGAACCAATATACTACTAAACTTTTAACAATAATTTTGCTATTTCACAATATGGATAATTCTTACTTTGGTACTATCTCTTTATTCTACCAATATCTATCCTCCTTTACTTTCCTGTTAATTGGAAATGAATTTTTTCAGAGTTCTAATGTTTGATCTAGATAGTAAATCAAGATTAGTTTAAGCTAACTATTATGATGCTTGTTTTATTTACTAACTGCTCCTGGCCTTGGGGTGACTGTGAAATCTGGTTATATATGATAATACCTGAATCAAATTATGAAAAGTAGCTTTCTGGGAAGGCACTTGCTTTTCTACTACAAGGGCACTGAAATGGCTGGAGCAGTTCTTTTTTCATATTTCTCCCTAAAATACTGACTTGGGCAGACTGCAATTGTGCATCTTTTAGCCATTAAGATGTAGTAGATTTGGGACTGGAGTGATAGCACAGAGAGTAGGACGTTTGCCTTGCACATGGCCAACCTGGGTTTGATTCCCAGCAACCCATATGGTCCCCCAAGCACCGTCAGGAGTAATTCCTGAGTGCAGAGCCAGGAGGAATCCCTGTGCATTGCCGGGTGTGACCCAAAAAGCAAAAACAAAACAAAACAAAAAGAAACCTAGGAGTTTGGTTCCATCACTAAACAGAACTGAACTAATAGTTGTAACTAAGCTGCTCCTGTTATCATTTTCTTTTAAAAACTTTGGCTTAATTTTTTAAAATAAATATTTTAATTTAATTAAAGAACAGTGGTTTGCAAAGTCACTGGTAGTTAGTTTCAGGCTTATAATATTTCAATACCAATCCCACCACCAGTGTCAACTCCTTCCACTGGTGTTCCCATATTCTCTTCCCACCCCTTAACCCCTGCTCTGTTTCTCTACCGGTCAACTTAGCAGACACATGATGTAATGTTTTATAAAAAACAAAACAAAACAAAACAAAAACAACTAATCTCTGTTTGTTTAGGGATCTGCTGTGTAGCTCCAGCACCATCTGAGCACTTATAATAGAAACTCAGAATCTTGAGTTGCTACCCATGTCTACTGAATGAGAACTGTAGTAAGACTTATAGATGATTCCAATGCACATTAAAATATGAGAAGCTATGGTTCAAGTTACTGTTCATTTTACACTATTGTATTTGCACATGAATCCTTCCTTAATAAACTTTTTAGGGGGCATGGTGCTGCCAACAGATCAACCTGTACCTGCGGGGCGAGTGCATCAGCAGCTTGATGGAGCCTTTAGACTTCCAGATACCCCAAAATAGCTGCTGTGCCTTTGGATAGAGCCCAACAACTTGGGGCCAAGTTTACCAAGAAATTAAAGAGCCAAAAGTTAGGTATGTGGGAGACACATCCACAAAACACCTTCAGCTGAGCTATATAAGCTCATTTCATAGGCAGGCAGGAACCCATGACTGAGAACTTCAGGCCTGCTTGGATCGGGACTGGGTCTCCTCCCCCCAGGTCCCCAGTTTTCCAGTAGCTTGTCAGTCACACCTACAAACTGCCCCTGGCACCATGTAATCTCATCAACAACCAAGACCCAGGGACTATAAGCTAAAACTCCCAAAAGAGAGCACCACAGAATGTCCTGATCCCATGCCAGGCTGTCTTCACAGGGGCACCCTAAAGAGGGGTGGGTGAGATCCCTCCCTACCCCAAGGGACCCAGCTCCAGCAGCCCAAAGCCTCCACAACCCAACCACCACCACACTCAAGGCAGCTCCCCACATGCTCGGGCTGAGCCTCACGCATAGGTGAAGTTCTACGGAACCCAGGCAATGCGGAACTTTGTGGCCTTGGATTCTGGGTTAAAGAAGACCAGGAGCAGAGATCCTCTGCCTGCTTCCCCCAGTCTCCGGAGACCCAGGGGTCCTGCCCAAAAGCCACCTCCTGCCGGCGCCAAATAATCTTGTCATCAGCCACTGTCCAGATCACATAGCTTCTTCTCCCGAAAGGGAGAATAACATGAGGCCCCCATAACCATGCCACCAGACTCCGTGCCAGGCTGTTTCACACGGGGCTGGTAGGGCCCTCCCTGCACCAAGGGACCCAGCTCCGGCAGCCAAAAATCTCCACAACACAACCGCCACCACACTCAAGGCCGCTCCCCACACACTAGGACCAAACCTCACATACAAGTGAACATATTCCTGGACACATCATACCTACCCTACCCATTCTCCATAATTACCACACCACATTTGATGGGGTTCAGATAGTAGGCAACAAATCATAGAGGGAAAATCACTGTATCATTGTCATCCCGTTGATCATCGGTTTACTCAAGTGGGCGCCAGTAATGTCTCCATTAGCCCTAGCCCTGAAATTTTAGCAGCCTTTCTTTACTTCTTCTTCCCAGCAGTGCCGCATTGGAGGCTCTTTCAGGGTAAGGGGGACAAGACCCATCATTGTTACTGTATTTGTCATATCGAATACGCCACGGAGAGCTTGCCAGGCTCTGCCATGCAGGCAGGATGCTCTTGGTATGTTGCTAGGTTCTCTGAGAGGGAGAACTAGGCTTTAAGAGGCAAATGCTGCCGCACACTTCCGGGAGTGTTGTTTTATATCTCTGGATCTTGGCTATTGATGGGATTACACAGCACCAGGGGAAGTTTGTGGGTGTGGCTGCCAATCTACTGAAAAATGGGGGTCTGGGTGGAGGAGACCCAGTCCAGATTCGAGCAGGCTTGGAGGGAAATATATATATATATATATATATATATACATATATATATGCATTCATATATGCATGTATGTAGCTAGTGTAGCACATAGCACATAGCACTCGACAGGGACAAATGAAGACATTACCAGTGCCCGCTTGAGCAATTGATAAACAATGGGATGACAGTGATAGAGTGATGCATAAATGCATATTTTCAGATATATATATACCAAAGCTCACTACCCAAACTTTAACAACATGTTAGTGATATCCTATAGAATGTCTTAATGGCTTCTGCCAAAATAGAACAATCTTCACACTGTTTCCTATATGAATACATATTTGTAAGCATGTTCAGCAGTTCTTCATAACAGACAATACAAAATATATTATTTTGGCTGTGTTTTGGGACAGGGATTGGGGTTTGGGATGGAAACATACCGAATTTGGTGGTGGGAAAGTGTAATAGTGGTGGGATTGGTGTTTGAATATTGAATGTAATCAAACATTGTGAACTAACTTGCAAAATTTAAAAATTTTTTAAAAAAGTAATGTGGAGTTCATTCTCAATTCAATCAGCTTAATCAATGGCTGAATAAATAGTAATGTTCCTACATTATAAAATAAAATAAAGTAAACTTTTTATTTATTTATTTATTTTGCTTTTGGGTCACACCTGGCAATGCATAGGGGTTATTCCTAGCTCATGCATTCGGGAATTACTCCTGGTGGTGCTCGGGGGACCATATGGGATGCTGGGGATTGAACCCGGGTCGGTTGCATGCAAGGCGTTTGCCCTACCCACTGTGCTATCGCTCCAGCCCCAATAAACTTTTAAATAACAAATGTTGAGATAGTGAAAATACAGGTGTATGGCGATACCACAGCAGGTAGGGCATTTGCCTTGCATTAGGCTGATCTGGGTTCGATTCCTCTGTCTCTCTCCGAGAGCCCTGCCAGCTACTGGGAATATCTCGCCCTCATGGCAGAGCCTGGTAAGCTACCCGTGGCGTATTCGATATGCCAAAAATAGTAACAAGTCTCACAATGGAGATGTTACTGGTGCCCACTCGGGAAAATTGATGAGCAATGGGGTGACAGTGCTACAGTGCTATAAAAATAGACAAGTTTCTTGTTACAGACATATTTAAAGGGAACTGTGATCAGATAGTGTGCCGTTTCTTGGATAAGATATATATATAGGGAAAAAATTAAATAACATAAATTATTTAAATTATTGATAGTCTTGAATGAATAGTAATGTGTAAGTATACATGAAAAGATAATTTGCTTTCAAGTGCCCATGAAACAATACTCTTGATCATGTATAAAATTGTGCTATGCACAGTCAAATGCTTTCAAGGGATCCTTAAAGTTGTCCATCAAAGCCAAAAGGCTGCATTTAAGAGTCGGTTGCCAGGACTGCCAACCCCATTCACCTAAAAATATTTTACTTTTTATCTTTTAATATACTGTAAGGTTTAATTTTTTAATTGTTGCATTGGCTAAAAACTATCAATAGGTTGAAAATTTCTATCCAAATTTAATCAATTAATAAGAGTCAAAATAAGATATATAGACCCAATTCTCAGATTATTATAAACTGATATCAGAATTAATAATAAAAACCCAAAACAATTTTTGCTTGTACAATAAAAACACTGTTATAGCTCATATTGGTTCAAAGATACAATCAACATAAAATGACAGTATGTTATAAAATACAAACAGTATATATCAGAACTGTAGGATGTGACTAAAACTGTCCACAATATCAGATGTTTCCATTATAATGATAAAAATTAAAATCAAGTGTTTGATTTTAGAAAAAGTAAATTTTAGGGATCAAAGTAAAGTAGTTGAAGTAAAGTATAAAGATATCTCAATAAATCTAGTTGTACTAATATGTAGTCATGAGGAACTACTGTAATAATAGACTCAAAGGAGAATTTGATGTGTAATCACATCTTTTTTAAATATGTCAACTCTTGAGCTCAATATTTGGTTTTTGTGTTCATTTGGGGGCAAGTGGGGTCATCCCTGACTCTGCTCAGAGTTTATTCCTGGCTTAAATTTAGGAGTCACTCCTGGAAGTGTTCAGGAGATCCTGTGTGGAGCTGGGAATCAAATCTAGATTAACTGTGTGCAAGGCACTTTCCTAGCCACTGTACTATTTCCTTGGCCCCAACCCAGATATGTGTTTCTAGTAATATAGTCTGACATAATTATAAACACAAATAAAATTTTATTTTAAAGGAATTTGTTATTGAATTCTCTATAAGAGTAAGACATTAGAAATTTCATAACAAGTGACAATAAAGAATTCAATAAATCATGTGTGTGTAGTCAGGGTACTGCCATGTAACTGTTCAAGAAGATTCATAAAAAGTTTGACTTTTTTGGGGGGAGGGTCAGTACACCCTGTGGTGCTGAGGGCTTACTCTGGGCTCTCCACTCAGGGGTCACTCCTGGCAGGCTGCAGGGACTATATGGGCCCCTAGGGACAGGACCCAGGTCAGGCACCTGCAAGGCAAGAGCTTTATTCACTGTACTGTCCCTTGGGCCCCACGTTTGGCATTCTTTTATTGTAGAGATTTTACAGTAGCTTGGAAACCTGAAAAGCAAGCTTTAACACAAAAAGTCATCCAGGCTCCATGGCTAGATTGAATCTATCTCACGTTGTTGATGGAGATGACATTCACTATGTTAGTTTTTAAGATTATTTTGAAGATATTGTCCATAATGTGGCTGCTCCAAACCTGACTGTGGTCATTTTTTTTTTTTATAAAATATTAGACCTTGATCCTCTACCTCTTTTCTATGTTCATCGAGTTTAGTTTTATTTATTTATTTATTTATTTACTTTTTTGTACAAAGAGGAAGCAAGTTGAAATGTGTTTTTCTTGAGTGTTTGTGTGTTTGTTGGGGGTAGGAGACTAACCTTTTACT
Source organism: Sorex araneus (assembly GCF_027595985.1). Classification (NCBI taxonomy): domain Eukaryota; kingdom Metazoa; phylum Chordata; class Mammalia; order Eulipotyphla; family Soricidae; genus Sorex; species Sorex araneus. The sequence continues at coordinate 220,525,941 of NC_073302.1, forward strand.
TGCTGTTTTCTTCAAACATTTGTTTAGCCTATATATATTGCTGTTATCAAAAAAGTAAAGAGAATGAAAACTAGAGAGCATATAAATTCTGGTCAATATTTCTTTGACCAGTTTGCAAGCCATGTGAACCCCTGTTGAGCTCTATTTATAGATCTTGGCTCAATTGATGGCACTATTCGGAAAGACTGGGATATCCTGCTGGTTTGTCAGCATCTTTCAGAAGACAAAGCTCCCTTTTTGATGGTTTTCATTAAACTCAGTATATTTTACATCAACTTCTCATAAATTTCCCTTGGTGCAAAGTTTGCAGCCATTAATGTTGATTTACATTTTATAATGCGGCATGTTAAGAGTTGTAATAGGATTTAGTGTACTCAGAGGAATAGTTTCTTGTGAACAAGCAAAATATGAGCATGCTCCAACACCATCTTTTGCTTTGACATGGTCAAGGTAACGAGTTTCTGTTATTTATGTCTAGTAGCAATTCCAGTGAAACTTCTTGACAAGTCTTTACAAAGCACCTTAATATGAATAACTGTTATTTATTCCTGCATCAGTCCTGTATAAACATACCATCTTAACAAAATTCTATGTCTAGGGTTCTCTTCTCCCCTCAATTGAGATTTTATTTTAAATGACCATTCCAAGAACCTGTGGGAACAAGCACTTCAAATTCATGATTCATTAATGTGAGTAGAATTTCTTTTTCCTCCTATATTTTAGTGCTTTTGATAATTATAAATACAATTTTGGTTCAATATTTTGTTGAAGACCATCTAGATCAGGGTTCCAATGATCCTTTTTGTTTTTTGACCACAGGGTATACTTTTGTTCTTAATTCGTCTATAGTTATCTCATCACGTTGCTGGGCAAGATGTAGTTGTTGCTATCTAAGGGACATTTAGAGTAATTTGTTTTTTAGTAGCACATGCTCAGGCTTATTTCCTTTCCTGGAATTGGGAAATCATGTGGTATCAACCCATTAAGTTCGAATGGGCTCAGGGATCTAATTTATGAATGTATAATAAGGTCAAGCAATAGGGCCTCGGGGCAAAAGTGACCTCTTTATGTAATAAGAATTTCTGTGGTGTGAGAAGCAGATTTCTAAAGATGCTCAAAATGTTTCCTGGTCACCTAAATAATCTTACAAAACAACACTTTAATGATTTAAGTGTAAATAAATTAGACACATAAGGATTCAATTTCCCTTCAAATACACATGACTTTTTAAAATTCAGGGGAAAGAGCTCAGGGCAAAACGTGTTTTTGGTTTAGAAAAACCTAAACTTTGGAAAATAACAATTGGAACATTTGTCTAGCCTCAAATACCACTGGGTCAGCTTATCCATTACTCTTAATTTATAACTTGTTCCAGGAAAGCTGAGCATGTCTCATCCATTCTTGTCTTGTATGATAAGGTGCTCTTAGAATAAGGGGAACTTTCTGGAAATGAAAAGAAAATTTGAACAAAAATGTAACAAGTCTCCAAAATAATTTTATTACTATTATTATTTTATAGTTGAATCACCGTGAGTTACAGAGTTACAATGCTGCTCATGGTTGGGTTTCAGTCATACAGTGTTCTAACACCCATCCCTTAACCAGTGCACATTGGCCAGTACCAATAACCCCAGTTTTCCTCCCATCTCTTTCCCCCCAGCCTGTCTCTATGATAGGCACTTTCTCTCTCTGTGTCTCTGTGTTTCTGTGTCTGTGTCTATATCTCTTTCTCTCTCTTTCTCCTTTTGAGCATTATGGTTTCCAATACAGATACCGAGAGATTATCATGTTTGCTCCTTTACCTACTTTCAGCACCCAGTTCTTATCCAGAGTGATCATTCCAACTATCTTAGTCATAGTGGTCCCTTCTCTATCCAACTGCCCTCTCTCCCAGCACTTGAGGTAGCTTTCCAAGCATGGGCCAATCCTCCTGGCCCTTGTTTCTACTGTCCTTGGGTATTAGTCTCATACTATGTGGGCTTTTTTTTTTAATATCTCAAAGATGAGTCCAGGCAATTTATGTCTATCTCACTCCTTCTGACTCATTTATAAGCAAATTTCATAACTTCATTTTCCCCAAAAGCTGCATAGTATTCTGTTGGATATCATTGGTTTGTCCTGCTCCCCTTGCCACTAGGAGCTTAGGTATATCAGTCACGTCCATCAAAGTGCTCCCGAGTCACTCCCATTCATTTGTTTATCTGTAACCACTTCTACCAGTTTATCTGCTCTTCCTCTAATCAAACTCTGTTAATTTGTAAGGTCAGACCTTGCTAGGACAGTGTACTTGTATTGTAAGTTAATATTGTCTTTCTCCTCTCTTATGTCTTTTGAATAGTTTACTTTAAAACAATATCCTTTTTGTAGGGACAAAGAAAGACAATTGTTAATATGCTTTGGTAACATGGGATTTAATTGGCTCCAAATATTATTTACTCCCGGGCATCTGCTTTCTTAACTTAAGCCTCAGCTGGTCTTACTTCCTAGCACCCCCAAAAGCAGGGTCCCGACGAGGGATGGGACAGACCCAGGGCAAGCGGTGAGTTATGTGCTACCCTGGCATTGAGATGGGCCTGGCCAAAGCGCCTAATGCTTAACTATATGTTAAGAGCTTGGTCATGGACATGTCATGTCATGATCCAAAAGCAACGACGAGACTAGGGCCCTGCTAGGGCTAGGAAAGACTAATCTGGCCTGAGCGCTGTAGTCTGAGATCGAGGTGACCTGGGGTGAACAATTCTATAAGCTTAATGCATCTTTTGCTATGTCCATACAAAATGATTCATAATATGAATACTTATATGTTAGTTGGACAAAGAGAGGAGAAACACACCCATGAGATTCTGCTCTTGGGCCGATGTCCTGCTGAGAGAGATTCTGTCCTAGTGAAAGCATCCCCTAAGGGATAGAACTTTACCCCCTATTGATTGTAACCACACCTATGCATAAGCCCCGGCTCTTGGCTCTCTGCCCTCCACATCCAGAGCCGGATTTAGGGGATTTAAGGTGGCTGTGAGAGGGGGCTGGGGGTGAGTGCTGTCAAATTCCAGGGCCAGTCCCAGGGCCAGATCTGAAGAAGCTATATCGAGATTGAGATCCAGAGAAGGAGAATGAAGTTGGATGGCGGAGGAAGAAGCAGGAGGAGAATCAAAGGAGAATGGAAATAGGAATGGAATAAACTGCAACTGAGACCAACCATCTTGCCTCCGTTCCTTCCTTCGCCTGCCACATCATCGCCATCAACCTCCCCGGGGTGGGGGAAGCGGCTGCCCTGTGCCCAGTGCCCGGCACGTTGCGGTGAGGTGCTTGCTGCCCCCTTCTTTTTCTTTTTTTTTTGTGTTATTACACAGTATTCCATATGTAGATGTACCATAGTTCCTTTAACCGATTATCTGTTCTCGGGCACTCAGAGTTGGGTTCTAACAGATTCCCCATTGTGCTTTCTTTAGGTTCCCCATGTTGTATTGGGATATCCAACACATCATTCAAAACTTTAAGGTGATAGAATAGGGAGTGTGTGTATATGTGTGTGTGTGTGTGTCTACCCAGAGCTGGAATTTATGCAGCACTAGGAAATGCCTTGGCAATGCTGGGCACACTGAAAGATGGACGTCAGAGTCCATGTGATTCAGTGTCTTCAATTCTCTTACTGGTTCCCTTATCGCTGCAAGGGCTTCATACACAAGGCTTCTCTTGTGGCAGTACAATTTTTTGTCAGTATATATCACTACATGCTGTGATATGATGTTCAGAGGAAATAAAAGTATCTCTCTTTCCTAGTAGTTCCAGAAAAAAAATATTTCTTACCCCAAAGCTCTTGTAACACCCCCCTTGGTATCTTCTTGACCTCAACCCCCTTAGTCTCCAGAATTCCATTCATTGAGTGACTTGGTCCTAGCATCCTTACCCATATGCTGTGAGAAGGAGTGCCAAGACCAGCTGGGTCTGCTCCTGGCGCTGGAGCCGAGCAGCTTCTGCTGGGGCCCCGGAGTTCTGAGGAGAGAGCTGACATCAGTCTACAGCTGGGCTCCTGCAGGAGAAAGGGTTGAGAGTGATTGAAGGGAATTACACTCAGGGATTAGGGAAGGAGGGACAGAACAGAAGAGGAGCAGATCTTTACTGTGAATGTTGGACACCTGCATTTTACCAGAACATGAGCTTTATATTGCAATATTTCTGATTTTGGCTTTTTTGTTTCACACTTCCTAAGTGCTCTCAGGGAGTTCTCCTAACTCTGCTCAGGGACCAATTCTGGTTGTGCTGAAAGACCGTATATGGTGCCGTGATCAAACTTGGTTGGCCCTGTGCATGCCCAGTGCTTTAACCCTGGACTATCTCTCCAGCCCTATTGTGACACTCTGAAGGAAGTACTGAGTACCTTCCAAGGATTGAAGTTGGGAGCTGTATCCTGTTCCAGGAAGTGGGTGAAAAAATTGCTTAGCCGTGGAATACTTTGTATTCTTGCAAAGTACTTGCCTGGGATTTTGTTTCAGGCCCTGGTTTTGCAGGGTCCTGTACGTTCTGACATCAGTCACTAGAGGGCTCGAGTGGACACGTTTGGAGCTGCCCTCTAGGGGTAGAGCTGGGAAACGCTGTGCTCAGCAGCCCTGGGTGGTGATAGGAGAACAACTAGTCACAGGAGACCTCGGGAGAGGGGCCATTGTAGTGAAAGCACTGGTGGGGTTCTTAAAGATAAGCCATTAAACACCCATAAGACTGACACTTGGGGCATCTATATCTGCATAGTCTGATTTGTGACCACGGACCACTGAGCACTTGAAATGGGGCGAATTCTAAGAGAAATGAGCAACAAGTTCAGGAGACACTGGATGGATCTGAAGGCATAAGATGAAAGGAAAGCACGTCAAATATCCCCCGTAGTCTTAATGCCAATTACATGTTGAAAGAATAATAATTTGAATCCTTGATTAAATAATGTGTGAAAGTTAATTTGACTTGTCTTTGTACAATTCATATGAAGGCAATTTAAAGTGGCGCATGTTTCTGGATCTGGGGCTGGAGGGCAGGCAGGGAGAAGGATGGACACACAAGGAAACCTAATGAGCGTTTGAGTCTATTTATTTTATTTTATTTATGTGTTTATTTGTTTGGGGGTTTGTTTTTGCTCTGGCTCTGCGCTCAAGGATCACTGCTAGAGGTGCTTGGGGAACCATACTTGGTACCGTGAATTGAACCAGGATCGGTCATATATGTACGAGACAAGTACCTTAATCCCTGTACTATCTCTTTAGCCCTAGCTTGAGCCAATTTAAAGAAACTTTTACCACACATTAATGGCTGACAGAGGAAGGCTCTATGACAGGAGTTCATGAAGGTTTGATGACTTAACGATGACAATGACAGTGTTCTCATGACACCATCAGGCCTCTAGCCTGTGCAGCCTTCACTTCTCCAGCACTGATGCAGAGGAGCTCACCACTGTGTGCTCAGACCTTACAGAAGTTTCTGAGTTCACTGTTCACTTCCCTCATTCATGAAGTCTCTTACCTGATGAACTGTCAAAAAATGGGACTACTAAAAAAATTTCTGTGTACCAGATTAAACTCAACACCTAGCATGTTTAATGCATCCCACAGTTACCCCAGAGTTTCCATGTGAATTAGAACAAGTGACTAATACCAAACATGGACACAGAGAAAAAACTCCCATCAATTTACCAAGGCATTTATCATTTTTTTCCAGAATAGAAGTGTTCAACCAGTTAACATTTAGGGAACGGAAAAATGAGCTTTCATGAAATATTGCTGCTTGTGTGATCTGTCTATTTAGAGGCAGACACATCTGACCTTTCTGTTAACACCACCTATCACTGCTTGGCATGTGTCAGACAGATAAGTAAGTGCGTCACCTCCTTTTCTCAGAGCCACACAATGGAAATCTTCCAGCTCTTCCTCTCTCAGGAGGCAGAAGTTCATTACTTTTCAATACCTTTTTTTATGTAACTTGCTGAAGACAGATAAATATAAGCTGTTAAATAAGAGGCTTCCAAAAATGTTAAGCCAAGATCAAGAATCAAAGCAAATAGAAATGGAAGCAATCACATGAAGTAAAGAAGAAAATGATGATTCTTAATGCTAATTCTTGTGGCATCAGTGCAGGCATTTTTTTCTGCATATCCAAGAGGGTGAAGCTGATGGTATAAATATTCTAACTCTGCTCACAGAAATAACTTTAAGCTTTTTGCCATTTGATTGTGCCCCTCCAGCCTCTGACCTCTTTGTCAGATAATTCAATTTAGACTGCAAAAGGGCACTTACACCACCTTACTCTGCCCTCTAACCTTTTCAAAGTGAATACACAATTTTTTTCCATCTGTCAACCGAAATTGGGGAATCCCTTTATTGCTCAATTGGCAATGATGATAGAAATGCAAATATTTATTTCACATTAAGGAAGATAGAATTGGCATTTGTCAATGAATTTGGTTTCATTCTAGAAATAATTAAACAGAACAGTATGTATCTTTCAGTGTAGTTTATTTATTTTTCTTTGTGGGGGTTGGTGAGTCACATTCTGCATTGCTCAGGGCTTACTCCTGGCTCTCATCCACAGATCACTCCTAGCAGTGCTCAGGGAACCATATACAGTCTGTGGATGAAATATGAAATTGGGGGCAATTGAATGCACCTTAATTTCTCTCCTCTCTCTCTCTCTCTCTCTCTCTCTCTCTCTCTCTCTCTCTTTCCTACCCCTCCTTCCTTCAGCAGTAATGTAAAGGGATGACTAAATATTCACACCTCAAACACAATCTCCAAACATCATAACTCTAAGGGATCTTCCCTTATTTGAAAATACAAGTTCTAATCTACCTAAGAAGTTCAGTCTCACCACTAACACAAGTACAACTTGACTTAAGAGCATTATGTGCCCGTTTGCCTGAACTGTATCATTCCTTTCAAAACAGAGTACGTAGGTGTTTTCTTTAGGAATTTTCAAAAAAAATTTCAGACGTACTAAAGTGATTCCTTTTGTATCTTCTTTACAACTGTCATCCACCTCACACTGACACACACTGTAAACTTGCTCACAAGCACACAGCACTTGAAAACACAAAAGGAATAAGATGTAATGAAGGTTGGCATGTAAAATAGGCATTTTGATCTGTTTGACCCAAAGTATTCCTACCATCAATCAGTTCTAGTTCCTATTTTCTAAGACCCTATGGTAAGAAGCCATGAGGGAGTTCAGCAAGTACACAAGTGATGGTAGGGCCTTTACAAAGTGTGATTCCAGGGTGAGCATAAGCATAGTTTTCTAAAGTCATACTCCACACTTCAAATATTTGGTGTTGAACCCACATCAACACTAATTTTTTAAAAATAATGTAACTATTTGAAACCGAATTCAATCTCTTGCAAGTCCTGGTCTCTTGTGACTGTGAAGTCCAGGCCTCTGTCTGTAGTCTCTGACAACAGTGTAGTGTGTCGAGAAGCCACGGCTGTTGTGAAGAGGGCGCTGTGAAGGACAGGTGGGTGGCAAGAGAGGGAAGGAAGGAGAGACCGGACAGGGCTGGGTGGGAGCCAGCAGGAAGCAGTGGGCAGAGGGGAAATGGTGGGAAAGCAGGAAGGGTAAAACGGAAACTCTGGGCTTTGTCGGAGTTCTAGGTGGGGTCAGCAAGAGCTCAGAAAGCAGTGCGGAATTCTGTACTGCTTTTGCAGTGGTTTGTGGCCAGCCATATAATAGGAGAATTTTGAAGCTTTTTTCTTAAACTGCTTCACACAGCCTTATCAGAGCATTGTTCAAGAGAAAGTATACAATTCCTTTCCCACTTTTTATCACCTCACTTTATGGTTTCAGGAGTTGCCAGAACTTTGAAAGGTCAGCGGATCTTTCCACTTCTAAAGACTGTGTTACTCAAATCAGTGACTCTATCTCTAAAGAGTCATTCAATATCTTTGTATTCAGCTTTGTTTTTTACAGTTAGGCAAAGGATTCTTTGATTTTTAAAAATAATTTGATTTATTATCATGCACCGTGTTATTGAATTTTAGAATCCTGGGATCATTCAAGTGAAAAGCCCGAAGAACTGTTCTTCAGTTAACAGGAATGGTAGCTTGGGTTTTCACTGTTGCCAAGGTGAATATAATCAGTAATATTACTATTGGTAACAATACAGCTGCCCTTAAAAGGGGGGAAGAGAGAAGATCTCTCAGTGGGGGTATTCTTTTGCTGAAACTGAAAGATGGTATCAGGCTTTCAAAAGGGGGAGTAAGGACCTTTTAAATACAGGGTTCCCCCTTTCTCAAAACAGAAAGTAGTGTTTTTGACCACGGTAGTAATTTTATACAATGAACAAAAATTAAAAGTCACTAATACAATGAAAACACAATTTATCAATTTTACTGACTGGTAAATTATAGACTGCATTGATTTACCATAACAAACATTAATGGAATATGGGAAGCTGAATGCTCTGTTCCTATTGGTTGGTGACTGGACTTTAACTGCTTGGAAGACCAGCACAGTAAACAGGAAATTGTCTCCAAGGCAACGGGCCATTCAACTTAACTTTTTAACACATGAAGAGGTAATTACTTTATTTTTTATTTCCATTTTTATAATTTTCACAGTTTATAATAGCAGGGAGGACCTTTGGGTCAGGCATTTCCTGACTGTTAATAACAGGCTGATTTAAGGTCACTGATGCTTAAACGTTGTGCCAATATTTTTTTTAATGAAAAGAGAGCTGTGAATTTTTTTCCTTCCTGAAGTCTGTAGCATAAATAAATGACAGAATTTTATGTTCACACACATGGTGTTTTGATTTCCTGCAGATGATAATATCAGGGAGGGAACCAATGGTGTGTGTGTGTGTGTGTGTGTGTGTGTGTGTGTGTGTGTGTGTGTGTGTGTTGGGGGAAGTTGCAATGGAAAAGCCCTGGGTGGATCACTCTGAATGATTACAAGATTGTAATATGATCCCAGAGTCTGGGAGACAAAAGACAAGAGATTAGTGGATGAGGCGGGACAGAAGTTAGAACATGAAGCTGTAGAGCATTAGAGACCATGGAATGTTCTCTTAAAATCCTAGCCCCTCCTTTCTCCAGAACTCACCACAGGGCCAGAGTCCTGGGGAGGGAAATGTGTTCTTCACCAGCAGGCTCCTTCAGCGCCTGCACTTGTGGCTTGTGCTGGAACAAGAAGGGCAGCTCAGGTGAGACCATTGCCTTAGGAAGTAAAACATCCCTTAAAGGAACTGGATAAAAAAGTTATTCTAGCACAGACAGAGAGGCACACAGCTCCTCGGCTGCTGTAGTTAATTTTTAATGAGTTTAAGACTCTCTTTAGACTTTCAGCCTCTGCAGGGGAAGGTACAGACACCACAAGGCTTCCGCAATCTTCTTCAGCTCTAGCTGCCAGCACAGTCCTGGAATTAAGCATCCAAGTTGGAAATGAATATCCAAGTGCAGATGCCATTTTTGCTGTGTGTTTTTGCACCCCACAGGTATATTCCCAGAATTAGTATTGCTGGGTCACATAGAAACTCAATTTCTAGTTTTTTGAGGACTGCCCAAATTATTTTCCAAAAAGCCTGGACCAGTCGACATTCCCACCAACAATGAATGAGTTCCATTCTCCTCGCATCTGCGCTAGCACTGGTTGTTCTTATTCTTTTTTTTTTAAACTTTTTAATTAAATTTTATTGAATCGCCATGTGGAGGGTTACATAGTTCTCAGGATTATGTCAATTATACAATACTCAAACACCCTTCCCTTCACCAGTGCCCCTATTCCATCACCAACCACCCCAGTATACTTCGCGCCCCCCCCTCGTCCCTGCCCTTGTTATTGATAAGTTTCACTTAGTTTAAGCTTTATCTTGGTTACATTCTGTTTCAACACATTACTCGCTATTGTTGCTAGGGTTTCAAGCAAGTCCCATTGTTTGTTACATAACTTTTCTATTTTTTTCCCCCCTCGACCCGCGCCACCGAGTTCACGCCTATTTAGTATTCACCACGCTGCCTGACAAAGGAAAAAAACTGGAAAAGATGGTTATTTCCTGTCATCAGCCGGCGTGGGGCTCTGGCTTAGTTGATAGTCTGGTAGAAAGTCTGCAGTTTCTGGAACCAAAAGTAGTGTGCTGGTATCGGCCCCGGCTCGAGATTCCACCAGCATCCCGCTGTTCCATGTACATAATACTTTATTCCCTTGTATCCCATTCCCATGCCACCAGGTCTGTGTCAACTTAATGGACATCATACTATGGTTAACGCCACGCCGCGTTTCTTCCCGAGAAAGAAGGATATTTCTTCTCAGCTTGCGTGGGGATATGGCTTAGTTCAATCTAGAGAGATGGCTACCATTTTGGTTGCCTTCAATATTTCAACAAAAAACTTACTATTCTTGTTAGGGTTTCCCACCAAAGTCCAACCCGTTAAAAGGGAACCATTTCATATTGCTGATGGTTAGATGACATTAGGTCGCGTGGCCGCGGCAGCAGCCGCGTGGTTTTGGGTTTCTGTATAAAGTCCAGGGAAAATTCTGCCTGAAATTCTATCACTACAGTCTTTTACCCTTTTATGGTGCTCATAAGATGGGAAAACCTAGAGAAATACCGGGCCCCCGCACGGGCGGAAGTGGGAAAGCTCCCTTGTCCTCCTCAGTCATACTGGAGCTGCGGGGCGCGGCGAAGTGGGAAAGCCCACGTGGCTGCACTCTCTTTAAGTGTCCGAGGTGGGCGGAGACCGGTACTTCCCCGCCCTCGATCTCCCGCCAGCCGCGCCGCGCATTTGGGTGCGTGTCTCCATTTTGTGCTCAGAGAAGTGGGGTGGAGGCTGTACTCGTTCTTATTCTTTTTGATGTGAGCCAGTCTCTGTGGTGTAAGATGATATCTCATTGTTGTTTTGATTTGCATCTTCCTGATCATTAGCAATGTAGAGCATCTTTTCATGTGCCTTTTGGCCATTTGTATATCTTCTGTGAGGAAGTTTCTGTTCATTTTTTCCTCCTCATTTTTTGATGAGGTTGGAGATGTTTTTCTTTTTTTAAATTTTACTTTAATTTTATTTTTATGAAGTACTTCACAATATTTGATTACATTTAATATTCTAACACAAATCCCACGACCATTACACCTTTCTACCACCATATTTTGGATGGTTCCATCCCGAACCCCAACCCCTGCAACAAAGCAGAACCAAAATCATTTATTTTGCATTATTTCTCATTAATAAACCACCAAAAATTCAGATATATATGAAATATATATATATGTAAAAATATATTTCCAAGATTGTTTGCCTTCTACTTTAAACCCCATCAAATGTGGTGTGCTACATTTGGAGTCTGAGTGGTGTGAGTCATGAGATGTCGAGTTCTCAGTTGCATGGTTCAGGGATGTGTGTACTTGTGGGTGAGGTCCGGCCCAGGCATGTAAAGAGTGGCCGTGAGCATGGCAGTTGCTGAGTTCTGGAGATTTTTGGCTGCTGGGTCTGGGTCCATTGGGGAGGGGAGGGGCCTCACCCAACTCCCTCCAGGGTGCCCCAAATGAAACAGCCTGGAGAGGGATCTGTCAGCATGGCTATGACCGTGTTGTTTTATGCTCTCTTCTGAGAGAGAAGGACAATGAGTTTCTGGACCATGGTCATTGGTGAGATTATCTGGAGCCAGCCACAAGTGGCTTGTGGGTGTGACTGCCGAGTTGCTGGAAATGTGGGGAGACATGAACGAAGGTCACCCATTCCCTGTTCTGTTGAACTTGGAGTTTTTAGTCACAAGTCCCCATATTCCTGGGTTTCCTGCAGATCCACTCATGGGCGAGGCTCGGCCTGAACACGGAGGTGTTTTTCTTATAAAGTTCTACCAGAGCCTTATATACTTTAGATATTAACCCTTTATCTGATGGATGGGCTGGAGCAATAGCACAGAGGGTAGGGTGTTTGCCTTGTACATGGCTGACCTGGGTTTGATTTCTCCATCCCTCCCAGAGAGGCCGGCAAGCTACTGAGAGTGTCCCACTTTCATCAGAGCCTAGCAAGCTATCAGTGGTGTATTGGATATGATGAAAAACAGTAACAACAAGTCTCACAATGGAGACGTTACTGATGCATGCTCAAGCAAATCAATGAGCAACAGAATGACAGTGATACAGCGATCTGATGGATATTGGGTAAGTATTTTTTCCAATTCAGTGGGCTGTCTTTGTATCTTGGCCACCATTTCTTTTGAGGTAAAAAAGCTTCTTAGCTTAACTTAGTGCTGTTTGTATATCATTGCTCTCACTAGCTTGGTCAGTGGTGTTTCATCTTTAAAGAAGCCTTTAAATTAAATATCATGGAGGGTTTTGTCTATGCTTCCTCCACGTACCTTATGGAATTCAGGTCTAATATTGAGGCCTTTAATCCATTTTGATTTGACTTTTGTGCCTGGCACTGCTCTTTTATCTTCTGTGCAGCACTATTCACAATAGTCAGAATCTGAAAACAACCCAAGAGCCTGAGAACAGACGACTGGTTAAAGGAATTATGGTACATCTACACAGTGGAATTATATACAGCTGTTAGAAAAAATGAATTCATGAAATTTACTTATAAATAGATGGACATGGAGAGTATCATGCTGAGTGAAATAAGTCAGGAGGAGGACAGACATAGAATGACTGCACTCATTTGTGTAATATGAAAAAAAAACCCCAAATATCCAAACATAGTAACTTGAGATGAACACCCAAGGATAGTAGAACAAGGGCCAAGATGGATGGTCCATGTTTGGAAGCCTGCCTCAAGGACTAGGGAAGAGGGCAATTGGGATAGAGAAGGGACAATTACAGCAATGATGGTTAGAAGGATCACTCTGGATAGGAGATGTGTGCTGCAAATGGGTAAAGGACCAAACATGATGGCCTCTCAGTATCTGTATTGAAAACCATAATGTCCAAAAGGAGAGAAGGAGAGAGAGGGGGGAAGGACAGAGAGAGAGAGAGAGAGAGAGAGAGAACGTGCCTGCCACAGATATGGAGGATATTGGTGGTTCCAGCACTGGTAGAGGGATGGGTGTTGGAACACAGTGTATGACTGAAACCCGATCATGAAAGCTTTGTAACTATCTCATGATGATCTGATAAAAGATGAAGAATTAATAAATTGTAATAAAATTATTAATAAATTAATACATTTTTTAAAAGGGAAGAAAGGACAAACTCTTCCAACAAGCACGGACTCTGCTGCTGGCGTCCTGGGAAGACTCTGCAGCAGTGAGGAAGGGAGGAGAAACAACAGGGAGCAGGGAGACATCAACTCCAGTCACTGCAAATTACCTCCTGGCCAGCATTCAAACCTGAAAGGGCTGTAGAGTGGAAAGTCATGTTATCCGTACATGGCCAATGGGCAATACTGCTCAGAAAAGAGGGCAGAATCCTGTAGAGAACAGAGAGGCACACAACCCAATACAGAAACCTGAGGCCCAGCGCTGCCCTGTCGAGGTCATACTTCCTGATAAATACCATCATTTGGAAAATGCCCAGTTGAAGATGATTAATTCCAAATTTTGTCCTGTTTGAGGACACATCTGGTAGTGCTCATAACATACTCCTGGCTCTGTTCTGAGGAATCACTCCCAGAATGCTGGGGGGACCACATGAGGTTCTGGGAATTAAACCTGGGTTAGACGTGTGCAAGACAGTACCTTTCCCACAATCCTATCCTTATGGCACCTTGTTTCAAATTTTATTAAAAAGAACAAGCAGAAATTTATTTAGTTTCTTTTCTTTTCCTTAAGCTGTATCACATAGAATGCATTGCTTTTGATAGGGATAAAGAAGGGATCACTTTTGGAGAAGGGACAGATGCCACAAACAGAATGTCTCGGGAGCCACTTGCCCATGCAAGGTTATTGACCCCACAGTGGAGAAAAAAGCCCCTGTGGATTCCTCTTGCAGAGAGTTTTTGATCATCAGAGCATCATCCATGTTGCTACGAAAGCCTTTGATTGAAGGGCCATTCAAATTGACTGTCTTCATTTCCAACCTTTCATCACAGATTTTATTCCATGAAAATTAGAGTTTTGGGGACCAGCCTCTCAGGCCACCATTTCTATGGGGCTAATGGGATTTTCTAGCATCACCATATAGATGATGTCCTCTCGGGAGACAGAATTCCCACTCTCACATACAGAATTTTGTTCTTGTTCTTCCATTCTTTCAAAGTTCGTGTCAGATTTGAAGCGTTGTTCAACATGTACTACTCCATGGGAGTGTCCATCCTCTTTCGAACCCTTCCCTAGCCAAATGATCAAATGAGGATTTCATTGGATTTGATCAGGCCTTCATATGTTTTGCATCCGCTAGAGCTTTTATACCGTCATGCATTGTCACCCACATCCTGCCTAACTTACTATAAATATGAATAAAAAGGATCCTTTGTAGAGTTGGACCAAATGGAGAGAGAATGTTTCTTACGGGTTCCAAGCACTGTGCTAGTCAAACAGATACTCCCTTCAGCACACAAGAATGTGGGGTTTCAAAGCAAGCACTGTGCTCTGCTTGTAGGCTGACTTGCAAAATCTCCTTGCCAAACTCCTTGGGTTCAGTTGGAAGAGGAATCCTGACAATGTCACACAGCACAGCATCTTCTCAAGAACAGCTCTCCTTGGTGAAGTGATGCTGGGTGTGGGATGTGAGGGGGCCTGGCTGCACTCACCTGCACAGTGCTGAGGGTTGGTGTGCTTTTTCTGGGTCACATGGCAGCTCCAGTCTTGTGACTGCAGCTCCTGGCCATTATAACACTGCATAGTCAAATTGTGGAGAAGCTAAATTTTCATCCAGAGATCTGAGCTGTTAGCTAGGACAGGGGGCTTGCTTTCTGATATTATCTTGGTGAGCACATAGGACATAGTATTTTTGAATAACTGAAAACCCATTCCAGCTGTGCCAGGCCAAGGAAATGGATTTCCCTCCTCGGAGCTTCTGAGTCACACCCCTCCAGCCAGCAGTCCTGGTTTTTTCAGAAGATCCATAACCCAACACCAAGCCAGATGATTCGAGACGTCATCCTCTTTCTTCTGTTCAGTCTTTAGCATCATTTTTTTAACATGAGCATTCCTACAAAATCACCATCATTTCAAAATACCACTTTTAAATAAGTGGTGACTTTGTTCTCTTTTAAGTTCTTTTCTTCTCTTATTGAGGAGGACTTGGCTTACAACATTGCCTAAGTTTTGCACCTCTTTGAAAGTAAGTGGTGACACCATGTCCAGCCTGGGGTCCATGTTTGCCCCATAGAATCACAGACACATTCCCTCCCAGTTTCCCCTACCCCCTCCCTTTTCCTTTCTGGCAATTTCAGTTCTGGGGTTTGAGTATCCAAACTTTGAATTCACTTCATTTTTATCTTGTCTAGTCTTTGCCTTTATTCTTTATATCCTTTTATTTGTATGGTTTTTTAAAATTATGAATGGGATCAGCCAGTATTTGTCTTTCTTTTTCTGACCTAAGATACAGATTCAATTTCACAGACTTTTCTTTGAAAACTAACCTGTATGTATTCAGCAATGTGGGGGCATCAGTTGGTCAAAAGTTTCAAAACTTCTTCAGATTGATGATTGCTGGTATGGATGGATTCACTTCCTACCTCGTTTGGCATCTCATTTTCTGACACCAGAACCTCAAATATTGCTGCAAGTGGCTCATGTAGACAGGGGTCAAGGTGTGTATCCCATGACTGGTTCCCAGAGGGAGAGAGCACAGGGATAGCGGGCTGTGCAGGTGGCAGCAGTAAGAAAGGGAAGGGGCCAAGAAAGGGAGTCCTCCTTGGAAGACTCTGGGAACACCAAGAAGAGTCAGGATTCTAAATCCCGGGAGAGACCTGGATCCAAAGGCAGAGCCCAGAATCAGATTGCAAACAAGCAAGACCCAGAGGGGTTCTTGAGAGGCTTATTTATTGATTCCATTGTTTTCACTGGTTTGAGTACTTGTGGCTCCTCTCTTTGAAGGGCAGCTTGAAGGATGTCCTGTGTCTTAAGGAAGACACAAGACCACTCGAGTATTTGGGGGCATCAGAAGAAGAGGATATCTTTAGAGCGAGGAAGGAGGAAGCCTGGAGGGCCTGGACAACCCTGAGGATTGTCTGGACCTAGACAGAAAGCACGTGGGAGCACCACTGTGGACTTTCATGGAGTCTGTGTTTGTTAACTGTAGAGGAGGGGACACTGAGTGGAGGAAGGTTTGGAGGGAGCTGTCAGGGAATCTGAACTGGGCAGAAAGCCAGAGTCGGGGAAGGAGAGGAGTGAAACTCTGATGGAGCCAGGGAAGAGTATCTCCTTCTCCTCTCTCTCCAGCACATGAGAATGAACACTGGCTCGGACTTTCTGAACAGATGATCTGCACTCTGGAGGCAAAAGATCTTTCCTGTGACAAAGAGCTATCTGACAACCACTTGATTTGGGCACAAACAGTGGATACCCTTGCTAATAGGGGGAGGTGCATTTGACACAGACCACTCCCACCTCGAGCATTTATTGAAAAGATGGGCAGATGAAAAGAAGGCAGGGCCAGCAAGCTAGTGCAGCAGACAGGGCACTTGCTTCGCCTGTGGCCTACCCACCACTTCAATCTCTGGTACCACATACAGTTCCCCAGTCCTTACCAGGAGTGATCTGTGAGCACAGACTGAGGAGTCATCCTCGAGCACTGCTGGGTGTAGCCACCAAACAAACAAAAAAAAATCAAAGAAACAAAACAAAAGCTGTTCCTCACCAGAAAAGACCTGATGTGAAGAGCAGAGCTAAAAGGAGCTGTGTCAATGTGCCTCTTCACAAGGCACATCCCTCTGTGCAGATGTTAGCCACACACCCTTCAGTCAACAGAACTCTGTTAGCAGCATCCCCTGAGCTGTGGGGTGAACTCAAGCTCTCAAGGTGAGGGCCCTGCCCTCTGCCGGACCGACTGGCCTGCCATCAGTTCTAACATTCTCCATACCTAGAGCATGCTTAGAGCACTGTCATATCTTCTCTCCTTTCTCTCTACAATGTGCACTACGTTTGCTAACTTTATTTTCAAGTGCCCAGCATAAACCGCTTAGTTGTCCATTTTTTCCTCTCGAAACAGTTTAGTTGCTGCTGTTCTCTACAGTTGGGGATGAACAGCACATGAGATGCTAAGACGTCATGAATTTCTGCACTTGTGGACCATCTCATGGAAACCAGTATGACTGATTGCAAAACACCTGTAGACAGAGACTGTTTCCTCTACTTTTTTTATGATTCCAGGAACATGGAGGCTCAATAAACCATGTAGAGAAGCACACTATAAGGTTTGTATTCTCCCATCGCCTATGAACTCTCACTCTCAAAAAAGCTCAAGTGAGAGCCCACTCAGCAGAGTAGTCTATTTTGGTTCAAGCTTACTTGGACAATGAAATGGTTTGGAAAACTTGAAGCTTTTTGACCCAACCTTAATACTAATTTCAGGCAGATTCCAAGCAATGACTTGCAGCTGTGACTGTCATTCTGCAGTGGGAAAAGTGTCATCAAGACCAAGAATAGTAGCAGTCTGTCATCTCCCTGTTTTTGACGTTCTCATCTAAAATGTTAATGAAGAAGTTGCTATGCACAGAATGAAAATAAAAGTCAAGAAAAGTGGCAAAGGCAAAAAGTGCAATGGTGGTAGTATTAAAACACAAAATATATTTCCTGCATCTTGGATGAGCTTCCATTCTGCTGATTTTATCTATAAACATGTAACTAACAACAAATAGAGGTGCCCATCACTTGAAATAAAAATGCAGTAGACAAATGCAGTAGATTTTTGTTTCTGTTTAAAATCCATGCATAGATTTGTCTAAATAGGTTCTGTTTTATTTATCCATTAATAACTGAAACTGCTTGTATTCCACACACTTGTTTGAGTTTTCCATGTCTTGCATTTCACAGTAGACAGGCTACATCAGCAATGTTACCATGAGTCAGTACCTCAGGTGAAGCCACAAGATCTTAATTTTTTTTAAGTTTTGAATGAAAATGTGGGCAGAAGCGTGTAACCATTCATTAGTATTGTGGGACACATACTAATGTAACTCTTTTTTGGGATAATGTCAGAATTTGAAATCTGAAAACTTATCTCTCAGCCTGGCTTAATAAAATATAATATTTAGTAAAGGATTTAAATGGTTGTTTAGCTTTCTATGTTTTAGGTTAATTATTTCCAGAATAATAAAACTTCCAGAAAGTGATGCATTTTATTTATTTACTAACTAAAACGAAACAAAAAGGGTCTCATTCATAGGGTCAGAGCTTCTCTGCCTTTAAGAAGATTCTGTCAAAAATAGAAATCCCTAACTGGAAGCAAGTTTAAATCCCTAACTGGAAGCAAGTGTAGCCTTAACTATTGCTGGTTAAGATGCTATTTAAAAGCATCTTTTTTATGATATTTTATTATTTTATTATGAGAAAAGACAACAAATAATCCAGTGTCCCTCAATAGAAAGGGGAAGGATTCATACAAGAATGACAACTTAGATGGCCACATTGAGAGATTATGGTAGGAAAAAAAAGAAGTTGTGGTTTTCTTGATTTTATAAAAAAAATAACTTCTGAAAAGAAGAGCAGCAAGATTGATGTATTGGGGAATGCTTAGGAAGCTGGTCTGGTGACCAGCATTCTATTTTTTAGAATTTTGTTTGTTTGTCTTTGGGTCACATCTGACAATCATCAGAAGTTACTCCTGGCTCTGTACCAAGAAGTCACTCCTGAGAGTGCTCAAGGGGACCACTCAGGATGCCAGGGATCCAACTTGGGTTGGCCATATGCAAGGCAAGCTCCCTATGCTCTGTGATGTCTCTCAGGCCTAATGACCAGCATTCTTACAGAGAAGTCAGAAGAAATGAAGTGAGAGAGGGTGGACTTATGTGGCAAAAGGCCTTGCCAGTCATATTTGCAGAGTAAAAAGAGAACATTTAGGGAAAATTATTTTTGCAATGGTTTCTAGTATAGATGGACAGATGTTCTCAGGCTCTGGGGGCAAGATAGGAAGTAGCTTACACATATGCTATCAAAGAAACCAAAAGCAAAACAAATTGCACAAATCCATGTCTGTCTAGATATGGATCTAGATGACTATGGAAGGACCTGCCATTTGGTGGTAATAGTTTGCTAATTCCACTCAGATCAGATGTTAGTGCATTTATTTTGATGGCAAATTTAGTCTAGGATATCATTCATAAATGATTATCTTCATCATCTCCACCTCAGCACTGCCACTGAGTACAGACTCCCATTCCCTCTGCTAAGAATTTAAGTTTCAATCCATTTTAGAATGAATTCTCCTATACTAAAAGAGTAAGACCCATTCAAGGACAGGGCCAAAGGCTTACATTGGTTCTAACTCTCATTCACGCTATCTTTATGGTCATGAAGGCAAGGACAAAAAAGAAGTTACTTTCATTTATTTATTCAATTTTTGTTTAGGAACCATGGTACAATATGATTAGAGTTTTTACAATAATACGGTTAGAGTTTTAGGCATGCAATATTCTACCGATCACTAGAGTGTTTGCTTTCCTCCACTAATGCTTGAGGCCCACTCCCCACCCTCCTTCATCCTTCACAACACCCAACTGGTAAACTAAATTCTGTAGGCTGATTCTCAGGTCATTACTTTAGACCATTTGATTTTGTCTTACTGTGAAAAGCTACTTTTATTAATATGCATATCAATAAACTATTTTGAAGATATAGTCATTCTTTTTCCTAGCACTTTGAATTCAGATATATTGGGTATTGCTACCACTAAAAACATGACAATGAAACTTTTCTTTTTCTCTCCTACCCCAAAAATATTTTACCATCCTTCACATTCTATATTTTTGTACATATGTTTATAATTATGGATGTCTTATGTCAATGGTCATTTTTAATGATAACAAAATGAGCAAATAGATTCTATTATTTAAAAAATCTTCAATGGTAGAAATTCAGCACATAAATTGGGTTTATTTATGAACACAGTTGAAAACCTGTCACAGCTGCCTAATAAACCCCAAGTGTGAGCAGATCCCTTGGAACTAGCGTCTCTGGCTGCTCTCCTTAATCACGGCATGCTTTCATCCAGTCCCTCCATTAATTATATAAAGGTTTTCACTGAAATGTGGCTACTAATTTTCTGCCTTCCATGATGTCAATCAGATGTTCTTTCAACTAATCAGAACGTGTTTCATCTTAACATCTTTAACAAATGGGTTTAATAATCAAGGGAACTCTTACTGGGAAGGCTTTTGAAAGATGCTAGAACCACGTTTCCAAGTTTCCTAACTGTCTAAGTTATTAGCTTGTAAGCTAAAACCCATTGCTTCTGGCATAAAAATAATAAAACAACAAAACATTTCCAACCATTTGCTTCCTCAGCTTTTTCTAGACAGCCGAATTTCTTTCAGAAACTGGGTGACTTGTAAAACATTTTCTGCCCCCAGTATACTGAAGACAAAGTGTACTTGCAGCCAGAACAGTTTATATTAGAAGAAGCTCTACAGTTTTCCTACTAATGGACCCTTGTTTCATTATTGGTATTATACTGAATGTTATCTGTATTGGATTGTGGAGTCGTTTTTTCTTAGTGCCATGGAGAAATACATTGAAAATTAAAGTCACTTGTGCATTTGAGGGACTATCAATTTAATAAGAATAAAATGATACAGATCCACTGAGTTATGATGCATCTTAACTGCAGCAAAACACACTTCATAGAACTCACATAGGCAGCAAACTTCAGTCCCTGTCTATCACTGGACAGGGGACCACAGGACGTAGGGATCGAAGGACCCAGTGTCAATCTTCATGTCACATATTAATATATTTCCTTCATATTTTTTATAAGTTAAAACAAATAAAACTATGAATTCAAATACTTTTCTATACTCCAGGATGTTATCTGTTATCTACAGACTCTATTGTTTAGGACAGTTTCAGGTTCACTGGATTACCTCTATAACCCGGACTTCTGCTTCCTAACGCTTCTTTGGATTGTAAAAATGTTCAACATTTGCACTGTTGAACTTTAATGGGAAACAAGGAAATACAGACAATAATTTGGTTAAAATAATACCATTATATAAATGGGACTCCTCATTAATATTGTTTCAAGAAATTCTCTACTTTTGCATGTTATTTAATTTCAAAATTAATTAATCCAGTGTTCCTGCTCTGTACCCCTTTCATTATTGACAAATTGGAAGTAATCTTCAACTTTCTGCCACATTTTCACTATTATGTGCTCCACAGAGTGTAATGATTTCATTGGCAGGAAATGTATTAGATGAAGATAACCAGAAAAAAGGCAAAGAAAAGTATTTATCCATCAATAAGTTTTTTAGAAACACAAGATTAATCATGTTATAGTTAATTCTGAAATTGACAGTTAATTCTGAAATTGACACAGCTTCTCACTATGAGAGAAAAATGATAAATAATCATTTTGTTTGATTGTTCAAGCATTATATTCATCCTAATTTTCAAACCAAATATTCATCCTAAAACAAGTTGTGAATTTTCATCATTACTGTCTTGTTTTATGGACTGGAGCAATAGCACAGCGGGTAGGGTGTTTGCCTTGCATGCAGCTGACCCGGATTTGATTCCTTCGTCCTTCTCAGAGAACCCGGCAAGCTACCGACAGTTTCCCTCCTGCACAGCAGAGCATGGCAAGCTACTCGTGGAGTATCTGATATGTCAAAAACAGAACTACAAGTCTCACAATGGAGATGTTACTGGTGCCCGCTCAAGCAAATCGATGAGCAATAGGATGACAGTGCTACTGTCTTGTTTTATGGACTGTATAAATTAAATCATGATTAGATTTTTAAATCGTGATTAGATTTTTAACCAAAATGCTTGAAAGAAACATTCTTCTTTCCCGTTTTGAGTCACTTTTTGTAACACAAGTTCTGATGGCATAAAAGTGATTTCTGATCATTGCAGAGCAAACCTGGAAATATGTGTTTACCTCATCCTCAGTCCTGCCTCTCAGAAACCATTGACAACCATTCCAGCCAGCAAAACCCTGTGATCTCTTTCTTAAGTGAGTCATTCCCAACTGCCGTCTTCCTCTGACTGACACCTCAGTACTCCTGGCTCTTCCATCAGCTGCACACTGAATCAGCATTGAAAACTTCTAATTTCCAGGATTGAATGAATCATATAATTAACACACACACACAGAGCATCACCTTCACATCCATTATTGGCATTTAATTTTGTCACCATGGTTGTGAGGAAGACTGAGCAGAATTAGCTTGACCAGTTTTGGAGGGAAAAAATAAGTTTTAGAGCTGGAAAGAAACTTCCATTTAACTTAAAAATTCAGTTCCCTAATTTTCTGAGGTATATGAGGTAAATCCAATAATTTTATACAATTTTAAGAATAGAGACATTCCATTCCCTCATCTCCACCAAACTCTCCAAAGGAAGCACAATATATACAGATTTAAAGAGGCATTTTGTGAATATGTATTTATTGGTATAACTGAAATATATTAGTAGTTCAAACACTAATAATAAGGCCAAGTCACTGAATGCAGAAAACTGAAGTTTCAAGTCAAGGATGAAACTAGCTCTCTCTCTCCCAGTATCCAGTCGTGTCTCACATTTGTTTAGAGTTCCCAGTGTTTGCAATGTACTGTTTACCAGATATAACAGAACTTCTACTATGGGCCTCAGATATTCTTGCTGTATGGGCTCTATTTTTTGTGTAAGTTCATCGTAGGAGAGGTCTTATGACTGGCTTTGACAAATAGAATCCAACCAAAGCAAGATGACATCACTTCTGAGAGGACTGTGATTTGCATCTTCCCTTTGTCTCTGGTTTTCTTGGTCACCCTGAAGAAGTCAGCTGCCAATTTGAACTGCTAATAAAGGCACCCACAGGTCACAGACCTGAACAAGACCTCAATATCTCATATCAACATCTCATGGAGAATTTAATCTGTCAATGAACAACAAGAGAATGAAAATGAGCAAACTTGGAAACAGAACTTTCCTTGTAGAGCCCTTTAGTAACCGTCACCCCAACAAACACTTTGCTTTCTGGCAGAGACATAGAAAATGAGTTAAACTCCTTATCATGCTAAGTGAAATGAGTCAGAAAGAGAGGGACAGACATAGCAGGACTGCACTCATTTGTGGAGTATAGAATAACATCACATGAGACTGACACCCACGGACAGTAGATACAAAGACCAGGAGCGATGCCCCATAGCTGGAAGCCTGCTTCATGATCGGAGGGGAGAAGGCAGATGGAATAGAGAAGGGATCACTAAGAAAATGATGGCTGGAAGAATCAGTCGGGATGGGAGATGTGTGCCGAAAGTAGATAATGAACCAAACATGATAACCTCTCAGTATCTGTATTGCAAACCATAATACCCCAAAGTAGATAGAGAGTATGGGGAATATTGTCTGCCATGGAGGCAGGGGGAGGGTGGAAAAGTGGGGGATATACCGGGGATATTGGGATATTGGTGGTCGGGAATGTGCACTGGTGGAGGGATGAGTGTTTGTCCATTGGGTGTTTGTTCATTGTATGATTGTAACCCAAACATGAAAGCTTGTAACTATCTCATGGTGATTCAATAAATTTTTTTAAAGGCCGATTTGCCTGAAACTGGAGCTGGATTTATCTATCAACAAATAAATGCAAAACTATTGCACTGTAAAAAAAAAAGAAAAGAAAAGAAAATGAGTTAAACTCTAAACAGATTCCTGACCTACTGAAACAATGATATAACACATGTTATTTTAAGTCACTAAATTTTGGAATAAGATTTGCAGTGATTGATAGCTAATACGCCCAGGAATCAACTGCAAAGGTAATGGAATTTTTAACATTTCACCCTTACAATCTCTGGATTCTTTTAAATTGACAGAGAAGACAGGCAAGGGAAACAATACATTTTCTCCATCAAGTCAATAAATTCAACAGCAGAAAGTGATGCGAATAACACCTCCGATGTGGTAGCCTGTGTAATAAAATACATTTTGTACTTTCTGGGTTGTTACCGTGTAAACAACAAATACGGACTTTTAGAAAATAAGTTTTATGTGAAATGTTTGTGCAAATCATGTAATGGAAATAACTCAGATTTTAAAATTAGTCTATAGGGCCTGTTTTCCTCATTGTAAAATTGGAATAATAATCTGTAGTTTATAGATTCTAAATGACATAGACATTCAGTTTAATGTCAATGAATGCTTTCCACATCCCACCCCCCCACACACCTTATGACAGGTAATAAAGTCGAGACCCTGATATGTGAAGATGTTTTATGTACCTGCAGAAGATGGGGACCAGGACACACTTCTGGGATCCCTTATAGCCCAAAATACTGAGGCATTGAATGACAGACACTGAGCTTTGAATCATTGCAACTGACTTACACCACATCACAAAATGAAGCACTATCCACCAATTCTGCATGTCTAACTCCCAAGAACTCCTGTTATTGCCACTAACTCTAGTGGAGTTTGTAACACACTAAGAACAAAGGTTTATTACAAAGACAGATGGAAGAAGAATGGCTCTTCTTTAGATGAATCCACATTTAGAAAACCATCTTACTAAACGCAGTCTTTCCTCCACCCTCTATCCTTAATTTTGACATTGATAGAGAAGCTTTCAAGAGAGAGGCATAGCTCAATTAGATGAAGCTACTAATTTGAAGGAACAATACATAATGAATGACACTTGGTGATTGTAACAGCAAATGTCTTCTGCCATTTTTCTCCCTGAAACATTTTATCTTGCCTTCCTTTTTATCCCTTTTGTATAGTTATGGGGTGGTGGTGGTGGTGGTGGTGGTGGTGGTGGTGGTGGTGTGTGTGTGTGTGTGTGTGTGCGCGCGCGTGCGCGCGCATCAGAGAGATAGAGATGAAGAGGAGACAGAAAGAAAAGAAACATGCAGAATTTTCTTAGAAGAGTATAGTTTACAGCAAAAAATGAACCAGAGACAGACGTATATGGATGAAGAGCCCAAGGCTATTCCCAAGGGATTGTCTCTTCGCTTGTATACTCAAACCTAGGTGGACAAACAAGAATAATGTCCACCCTCACTCACATCTTCTGGCGAGCTATGGATAAACACAGGACACAGCCATGCTGCTTCTGCATGTGGCTTTTCACAAAGTCTTGTGAGAGAATCCCAAGATGACAGACTCAGTCTTCTGTCCTCCAGGCTACATATCTAACATCAATTAGAAAATATGTTAGCTTACAAATAACTTCAGTTTAAAAAAAATCAGGTGTTCCAAAAAAATCAATGTGTTTCAAATAAGCCCATTTTCAAATAAATAAATACCTAATAAAAAGGAATATGTAAAACCGTATTGAATTGATTGAATTTCCCTCCCACCCCAGTATAATTTGGAATAACCATGTCCTTGATAGCATTTCAATGAAATAGAATTTGGCTGAGATAGAAAAAAAAGTATTGGGTAAATTTTATGAGTAATTTTCCTCTTCAGAGTCTATGGCATATAAAGGAAAAAGTACTGCCAAAGAGTGGGGATTCCTGGTTTATTTTGGGGTCCTGGCAGTATTCCACAAGTCTGGGATCAGAAGCACCAGTCAAGACTCTTTTGTACTGTGTAGGTCAAAGTTCAAAGCTGTTCAGTCTCCACAGTTGTTTTCTTGTTTAGGCCACAAGCCCCTCTCACCTGTACCACCAGGATGCCTTCTCAGTCTGTTTGTTTAACCTGATTTCAGCCAGTGCTGCCCCAGAGTGGTCAGGTTGTTTTTACAGAAGTAAAAGGAGAATTTTTCCCTCCACTTAATACTCTGTGGTTCTCATCATCCACCTTTCTCATTTCATCCTAGTGGATCACCCTCTGTCCTCCTTGTCTCATGGTCTGATTTTATTTTTAATTTTCAAAAAACAAAGTTCGTTCTGGTCCCAGGCTGACTTTGTTTTCTTCTTCTTACTTCTACCTAGACTACGCTTACCCAGTTTTCTCAAGTTGCCCCTAAGTTGGCATGTAACAAATATTAGCTGAAGTAGAAGAATTAATGAAGCTAAGCCTAATTTGCTTCTTGTAACATTTTAACATGAATATCAGGTCTTAGGAGAAATTATTTTTCTAATGACTTTAACTAAAGGGTTATTTATTTTTAACTAAATAACTAAAGTTACTTTTAATAACTCTTTCATTATTCTCATATATTGTTCATCTTTATTCCCTTTTTATCCCTCTGATTATTCAGCAGTTATGATTTTTGTTGTTTACTTATTTATTGTCTTTGCTGTAAGAATTTAAGTTCCCTGAAGACAGTTTCCTCACCACTAATCTTCTAAGTGATCAGAATGATATGCTTAGCACTTAGTTGGTCTACATATATAAGTACTTATGCATGTAAATATGTAAATATATTTTATAATATAAATATATGTGCACATATATTTATATACATATTTATATGCATATATATGATTATTTATTGATTTTTTTGGTTTGTGAGCTATTCTTGGCTTGGTGCTCATGTATTGCTCTTTGAGGGTTCTCAGGAAAATAGGTAGTTCCAGGAATTGGACGAAGCCTCACAACAAGGCAAGTGATCTACCACTGAGCCACATCCCCAATACTAGTACCAAGTGTTTTATGATGCACAATCATAAACAAATAAACCCAAATTTTATCATACTTGTCCCTTACCTAAATTCTTTTTAACACTGATTATGGCCTCTGAGACAAATCTCAATATTTTGTGTAATCCCGAGGTATTACAAAATTGAGATATCAGCTTGTTGTGGATCTTATTTCGTTTATAGTCTAAAACTGTTTACATTTCAAAGTAAGTCACACACTTTCTAGATTCCACTTGTTGCCCATGAGTTTTCCCATACCATCAGTCACTATATACCCCACAAATATTTACTGTAGATAAGGGAGGAGTAGGGAGGGGGCCAGCTACTGTAGATAAGTGAGGAGTAGGGAGGTTCACTGACTTGGATGGTTCACCGCCTCATTTTGGCAAGGGGGCAGGAGTGGTGCTAACTGGCGAAGAGAAAACCAACAGGTGCTGCCCAAAGATGCAGGCAGGTGCAGGGCTGGGCTCCTTGTGTCAACTGTGTCAATCTGGCCAGTACTTTCTGTATGTGAGCAGCATGTCTATGCACAAGGTGTGTGGCATGTTCGTCAGCGTACAGATCATTATAACATGGCACCTGCATGGCAGAGCCTGGCAAGATACCTGTGGCATATTTGATATGTCAAAAACAGTAAGAAAAATGGGCCTCATTTCTCCTGGCCTTGGAAGAGCCCCCAATATGGCACTGTTGTGCCAAAACAAAGAAGAACTAAAATGATACACGTACGCTGGCATTGGAAGCATCCATGGAGGACCTAATGGCGCAAGTGCAGAAGATCAAGTATCACATCATTGGATTGACTGAGACAAGAAGGCATCGATCACATCATGCTGTTTTTGACACTGGAGAATAACATACGACAGTAGAGGCATCAATGGTGTCCTCAATGCCAATACGAACTTGGCCATGAGCACTGATTCCTTTGAATGCCTAACAACCCAAATCAGATGCTTATATTTGAATAGATGTGGCTCATTGCCAACAGTTTCTATCTTCATCGTCTACGCACCAACATCCAAGTATTACGAAGAAGAAGTTCCACATGGAGCTAGAGAAGTTCTATAAAGAAGACAACACATTCTACAAGGTCATTGTTGGTGATTTTAATGCCAAGCTAGGACTGAAAAGGTCTCCCGATGAACTCCACATCAGGACCTATGGCCTAGAATGGAACGAATAGGGTGAGAGACTGTCTGAGTTCATTATGTTGACCAAGACTATCTATGGTAACTTGCAGTTCCAGAAGGCCAAATCTAAACGTTGGACATGGGAGTCTCCCGGTGGACAGTTCCACAATGAAATTGATCACAGCATATTCAACCAGCGGTTTTGCATGACCAATGTTGCTTTTGTCCTAAAATTCCAAATGGGATCAGACCACCATCTCCTTCGTCTGAAATTCTATTTCACAGAGCGAGGAGAAAGGGCTTAGAAGTTTAAGAAGAGAACTCCCAGAATGACCACCAACTGGGAGCTCTTTGGCACTATTTTGGCAATAGAAGATGCCACTGTTGACAACATCGACAAGGATTACCATTGGCTGGTTCAACACCTTCATGATTGTGCGAGGAACGCCAAGAGAGAGAGAAAGCCACAAAAAGACACCTGTCTTTGGAATCTCTTGAGCTCATTTGCAACATGGTTTGGCGAGAGCCTCAGGCAATCCCAAGCTAATGTCCGAGCTAGCAAAGCTGTGCAGAGAAGCAATAAAGGAAGACCTCAAAGATAGAAGAGCAGCAGTGTTGGCTGATGCGGTAGAAGCCGGGAAAAGTATTTGCAACGCCCACCTGTTCTTTGCCGACTATAAGACCAAGAAGACTGCCCTCCAACATCCTGATGGATCTATCACATCTTCCAGAAGGGCAGTGGAAAATGTTATCCATGACTTCTCATATCTTTTTGATAGCCACATCCACCTGCCCACATACCAAATTCTGCAGGATGGATATGTTGTTCCCAGTGTTCTCCCTTCCAAAATTTGACATGCTATTTTATTGGTAAAGAATTGTATAGCACCCAGTCCAGACAAGGTCAGAACCTAACACCTAAAGACTCTGCAGCCAGTACTGGTCAATACATTGGCTCAGCTCTTCACACACTACCTGTCTGAATGCAAGTTTTCATCTCAGTGGAAAATCAGAAGGACTGTTCTGTTGTACAAGAAGGGAGACATCCATGACATAGGAACTAACGCCTGATCTGCCTGTTGTCCGTCGTCTACAAGTTATTCACTTGAGTCATCCTGAATAGGATTGGAAGAACACTAGACGAAGCACAACCATGCGAGCATGCCGGGTTCCAAAAAGGATTCAGCGCGATCAACCATATCCACACAGTGACCAGGCTCATTGAAGTTTCGCGAGAGTTAAAGATGCTGCTCTGTCTAATGTTCATTGATTTAAAGAAAGCCTTCGATTCTGTTGAAACTGAAGCGGTCATCGAAGCCCTAGCCAAACTAAGCATTCAAACTCAGTACATCAGGATCCTCCGTAATCTGTATTACTGATTCACCAACAGGATCTCACCATTCTACAAGGAAGTGATCATCAACGTAAAGAGAGGGGTTCAGCAGGGTGATACCATTTCACGGAAACTCTTCAGTGCCACCCTTCAGAATGACATGCAATGACTGGAATAGGAAAGAATGGGAGTGAAAATAGACGACTGGCAACTACACCACCTCTGCTTCGATGATTACATCATTCTAATAACAAATATCAGCTAAGTGGCATGAATGCTGGCTGACTCTGACCGTGAGTGTGGAAAGGTTGAACTGCAGCTGACTCTCCCTAAGACATTGTTAATGAGAAACGAACTAGTTCCTGACTCTTCATTTGCTCTCAATGGAACGAACATCTCTGAATGCAGCAGCTATGTGTACCTAGGTTGAGAACTCAACATGACGAATGACCTGGCACATGAGCTGTGCAGGAGGAGAGCAATGTGGAATGCCTTCAAGAGTGTCGAAGAAGTTGTTAAGAGGATGAAGAACATCCGGTTCTGGGTACATATTTTCAACACCACTGTTCTTCCTGCACTAACAATTGCCTCAGAGACCTGAGCCCTAAAGAAACAGGATGAGAACACTATTTGGGTCTCCCGAAGAGGAATCTAAAGAGCTATGCTTGGAATATCATGTTTCACTCAAGTGAGAAAAAGAATGACCTTCATCGATGATCAGACAATCAAGAATCAGGGATGCTGTCTCATTTGCCAAGGCATCGAAAATCAGAGGGGTTGGACACGTAATGTGATTTAGAGATGAACATTGGACTAGAGCTGTTACTGACTGGATTCCATAAGACGTCAAAAGATGTGGCCGCCCATCTACGAGATGGTCAGACTTCTTCAAAACCTTGAAAGAGGGGGCTGGAGTAATAGCATAGCAGGTAGGGCATTTGCCTTGCACACGTCCGACCCAGGTTTTATTCCCATCATCCCAAATGGTCCCCTGAGCACTGCCAGGAGTAATTCCTGAGTGCAAAACCAGAAGTAATCCCTGTGCATCTCCAGGTGTGACCCAAAAAGAAAAAAATACCCTGAAAGAACGGTTTGAGGCTCTTCGTGTTTCTGGAGTGAGTAGCCGCCATTGGGCTACACTAGCATGTGACAGGGACGAATGGAGAGGTTACTGGCACCTGCTTGAGCAAATCGATGAGCAATGTGATAACAAGTGATACAAGTGAACTCCTATTTGTCCTCGAAAGTCCCAATGAAATGCTTCTTTCTCTAGGAAGTTCTCTTTGATTCCTTTCTCCTCTCTCTCTCTGTACTTCCCTGCACATGTCGGTAGACAATGCGTCCTTCTGTTGTAGCATGTACTATATTCAGGTGGGGATATTTCCTTACTAGAGGATTTATTTCTTGAGTGTTTATTGATAAACCCTTTTCTCTTGATACTAAGTATATAATAGATACTCAATGAAAATGTGTTGTTAAATATTTGTGAATGACTGAGTCACTCTCTCTGAAAGCTGTAGGAACATATGAGGTGCCATTACTAAGGACACATATAGTAGAATGCATTCCCACCCAGACACAAGTCAAGTGCCATTTAGCTTTAAACCAAAACCTTCTGCTACCACAACTTAAGTGAACATTTTACTGTCCAACTTTGGGACTTGCAAACCAGTGTCACTTGAGGTTACCTTTTCGGAAATTCTGCATGTATTCTAGGCAGCAGAAAGGCCGTTCTGCTTTTGTTCTCACAATAAAAACCAGAGAATCTTATTGATGTCTAGACATTGTCCATTTAAGACAATGGACAATGGCCACTTAAAACACCTAAGTACATGGCGCAGGTAAGCTAAAATCTCAGATGTAAAGAGTTGGGACTTTGGAAGGTGGCAAGCAAATGAAGAGTTGGAGTGCAGTGTGTATGCCTACTTTGTCAGGAGTGATTAATGGTTTGCCTTGTTCACAATCATGAGGAGAAAAAAAAAAGATCATCAGGAGAAGGTGGAGGCCTGATCAGGCCTGGATGGAGTTCTTGTACTGAAGCCCACTCCTTAAGCTCTTTAGAATTTCTTTTGACTTAGTCTAAGTGCCTCCTTTCTCTCTTACTAAAAGAAGGAAGAATCTGGTTGATTTGAGTGCAACCATGCTTGTGCTGGAAAAATACATCAAAATAATAATTGGGGCTGGAGCGATAGCACAGCGGGTAGGGCGTTTGCCTTGCATGCGGCCGGCCCGGGTTCTAATCCTAGCATCCCATATGGTCCCCTGAGCACCGCCAGGGGTAATTCCTGAGTGAAGAGCCAGGAGTAACCCCTGTGCATCGCCGGGTGTGACCCCCCCAAAAAAAACAAAAAAAAAAATAAAAATAACACCTTATATTGGTCTAATTGGCTACTATTTTGTAATGGTAGAATGTGGTCGTTCATGGATGAGTACTAAGCAAAATGAGAATTTTAAAAGCTGCATTTTTAGAAATTAAAAAAAAATGAGTCTTATAAGACAACCTGTCCCAAACTCTGGCCAAAGACAATTTGGAATATTTTGCCTAAAATATAATTTCTTAGACCTCTGAAACAGAAGCAGAGGCAAAACGTCATTGGATGACATCTGGCTATTTACCGTATTTGAGCTCACTGGGTCAGTCTCGTGCACAAGAGAGATGCCACATTAAAAATTTGAGATTTTTTTCAGGTCAGAGAGATAGTATAGCATGGGTAAAGTATGTGCCTTGCACATGGCTAACCTGAGCTCGATCCCGGGCACCCCATATGGTTCCCTGAGCAATACGTGAGTGCAGTGGCAGGACTAAGCCCTGCGCACTGCCGGGGGTTGCCTCAAAACAAATCATTAATAAAAACGCAAGACTTTTTCATTAAAATATAGCGAGGCCATGGAGGTAATATCAGGACATGTCCCTGGGAACATGTAACGAGAGGATTAGGGTAGAATTGAAAAGGTCATTTCAAAGGAAAAGAATGAAAGAAATTCAAGATCCTGATGTGAAAAGTTTATACAGTAGAAACAGGCAAGAACTACAAAGGGTGGCCTATTTTCCCCAGTGTAGGGACAGGGCGTGTGGGCACAATTACCATCATCAAAGGGTTGTTCCATGCGTCACTAAATAAAAAGTGGCTTTGGAACCACAATCGCCTATTATTAGAAATGTAATAGTCATATCTTATTTTAAAACCTGTTTTTAATCTATTGCCACCTGTAAAACTAGACTAAACAGATCAAATGTTAAGGCTATCTAAAAATACCCAGAGCAGGAACATAATTAGGGTTCTAATTAAGATTATCACTTAGTAGGTTGTGTAGACAAGTCTGAGGAGATAAGTGCCTATCAGTGACATTAAGTTCTAAGCATTTATGAGATTTGTGGGTCCAAGCCATGTGGGGTTTGGATCTTATAGATAATGTGTTGGATAAATTTTAGAAGTCAAGGAATGATTGCAGTTTATTTTCATTTAAAGAATATTATAAGTGCATTGGTTTCAACAGCAGACTAAACAAGGTTTCTAACTCATGAGAAAATTGAGCTCTAAGTCATATGCTCTCTGTGTTTTCAGAGTGTACTTGAGGTGGGCAGATAGCAAGAGAGAACATGAAGTGCTTTTGATTAGCCTGCAAGGCTGTTGTATTTGTGTTCTGTGTTGTTAGAACAGTGTGCAATCCCTTGATTTGGTTAAATATTGTGGAAGTTACTCTCTGTGCAGAGGAAAAGAATAAACATTTTCAGATAAAGAATACTTCATTTTCTTGTACTACCAAGGAAATTCTGTAATATGATTAAAAATATGTATACAGTATTGTATAATACTTGGTATATATAAATATATGCAGAGAGTCTCTTGCCTGCATGCATGGCTGTCTTCCCTGGGCCCCCTTGGAGGGGATGGGTTCCAGCTTCCCTTCCCACCCAGAGCAGAGCTCCCAGCGGCCGAAGACCACCGGAACCTAGGCACAGCCATGCTCAAGGCCCCTCTCCACACGTTCGGACAAGCCTCACGCATGAAGGTACTGACAGGAATCCAGGTGTGTGTAATCCCATCAATGGCCAACATCTAGAGACTTAAAAGCAAGCTCCCAGAAGCACGAGGACACTTTGTGGCCGTCCGATGTCTTGTGACCTACTTCTCCCTCTGGGAGAGGCTGGCGATTTGCTGGGAGTTTCCGGCCCACATGGGACAGCCTCACAAGCTTCCCATGGTTTATTTATATGCTAAAGCCAGTGACAAGCTGGATCTCATTCCCCTGACCCTGAGGGAGCCTCCAGTGTGGCATCGTTGGAAGGGTCGAGTGGAAAGAGGCTTCTAGGATCTCAGGTTGCTGAGCCTGCTCGAGAGAGGACGATCAATGGGATTTCGTGATATAAATATATATAAATATATATTGGTATAAATATAAATATATCAATACTTAGTATATACCAATACTTATCATATATATTTCTTATAAAATATATGAATGTATATAAATACTTGGTATATATATATAAATTTTTTGGACTCTTTTCTTTGCCTTGGAATCTTTGGAACCCTTGTCCTCTTTCAAGAAATCAGCACTATTTGATTTTTAACCCACAGTAGTCCACTCTTCTTGCAGTACAACTGACCCTTTACAAATGCCTTACTTCAGGTCCAACTTCATTTCTTCAAGAAGTTCTTTTTTTTCTTCTCCCAACTAAATTGGATTTCTATTCTATTCTTTTGATTAATCTAATTGTTTCTTTTGGATAAAAAGGATCCATAAGAACAGGGAACACATAAACAACAAAAGCAAACAGTGGGATGACATCAAACTAACTCCAGCACAACAAAATGATCATTATAAAAATTAAGAAAATTAAAAGTAACCTATGAAATAGGATAAAGTAATTGAAAATCATATAAAATTAGAGGTTAACATTCAACAAATACAAAAAACTCATGACACTCAATAAGAAAAGATACAATTCTAATTGTAAAATAAGCAAAGAAACGGAATTATGCAATTTCTACAAAGAAGACATCTGAATGCAACCGGTATACCAAAAGACACACAACACTAGTACTCATGAGGGAATTGAAAATCAAAACCACAATATAGTCCTACCTTACATCTGTGATGATTGCTGTCATCAAGAAGATAAGAGATAACAAGTGTTAGGGAGGATAT
The DNA here is from genome assembly GCF_027595985.1 of Sorex araneus. Classification (NCBI taxonomy): domain Eukaryota; kingdom Metazoa; phylum Chordata; class Mammalia; order Eulipotyphla; family Soricidae; genus Sorex; species Sorex araneus. Next base: position 220,560,140 of record NC_073302.1, read on the forward strand.
AGAAAAGAGACATTTTATGGATTATTGGTAAGAATGTAAATTGGCTTAACCACTTTGGGAAACAGCATGGAGCTTCTGCAATGTGGTGTACATACATGTACATACATACATATATATATGCATATATGTGCATATATGTATCATATGATCCAGCAATCCTGCTTTGGGGTATATATCCAAAGGATACCAGAAAAGTATATTTAAAAGTTATTTGCATTCCTGTGTTCTTTGTAGCATTTTCCATAATAGTAAAGATATAAAGCCAACCACACCTGATCACAAATTAATGAATAAAGATTACATACATACACAATGTGACATTAATTAGTCATGAGAGACAAAGAAATTGTGCTGTAACAACACAGATGGAGCTGGGAAGCTTCACACCAAGTGAACTAAGAGAAACACAAACACTTTATGATATTTTTTAAATTTTTTATTAATTAGTGAGTCACCATGAAGGTACAGTAACAGATTTACACATTTTCATACTTGTGTTTCCCTCATACAATGTTCAAGCACCCCTTCCTCTACCAGTGTCCGTTCTCCAACACCAGTGAACCCAGTATCCCTCCCACCTCCCAATGTCATCCCCTGCCCCCTGCCTCTGTGGCAGGGCATTCCCTTTTGTTCTCTCTCTCTCTTTTTTGGGGTGTTGTGGTTCCCAATAGGGCAATAGGAGTATTGAGTGGCCATCGTGTTCAATCTATAGTCTACTTTCAGCACTCCCGAGCGGATCCCCCAACCAAAGCTTACTTTATGTTCCCTTCTCTATCTGAACTGCCTTTTCCCCCAGCGTGTGAGGCCATCTTCCAAGCCATGGAGTCAACCTCCTGGTACTCATTTCTACTATTCTTGGGTGTTAGTCTCCTACTCTGTTATTTTAAATTCCACAGATGAGCGCAATCTTTCTATGTCTGTCTCTCTCTTTCTGACTCATTTCACTTAGCTTGATACTTTCCATGATGATCCACTTATATGATTCATGAGTTCATCTTTTCTAACAGCTGCATAGTATTCCATTGTGTAGATGTACCAAAGTTTCTTTAACCAGTAATCTGTTCTCGGGCACTCGGGTTTTTTCCAGGTTCTGGCTATTGTAAACAATGCTGTGATGAACATATAAGTGCAAATGTCATTTCTTCTAAATTTTTTCTTCTCCGGGATATAGTCCCAGAAGTGGTATGCTGGGTCAAATGGGAGCTCAATTTCTAATTTATTGAGAAGCATCCATATTGTTTTCCAGAAGGGCTGAAAAAGTCTGCATTCCCACCAGCAAGGGTCCCTTTCTCCCCACATCCCCTCCAACAGCGGTTGTTTTTGTTCTTTTCGATGTGTGCCATCCTCTGTGGTGTGAGGTGGTATCTCATAGTTGTTTTGATCTACATCTCCCTGATGATTAGTGATGCAGAGCAGTTTTTCATGTGCCTTTTGGCCATTCGTATCTCTTCCTTGAGAAAGTTTCTGTTCATTTCTTTGCCCCATTTTCTGATGGGGCTGGATGTTTTCTTCTTATAGAGTTCAACCAGTGCTTTATATACCCTTGATATCAACCCCTTATCGGAGGGGTATTGGGTGAATATCCTTTCCCATTCTGTAGATTGTCTTTGTATTCTGGTCACTGTATCTTTTGCGGTGCAGAAGCTTCTTAGTTTAATATAGTCCCATTTGTTTATCTCTGTTTCCATTTGGTTGATCAGTTGCGTGTCATCTTTGAAGATACCATTGGCTTCAATATCGTGGAGGGTTTTGCCAACGTTGTCTTCCATGTACCTTATGGATTGTGGTCTGATGTTGAGGTCTTTAATCCATTTTGATCTGACTTTTGAAACACGCTATGATATTACTTACATGTGCAATATAGAAAAAAGTCCAACTTGTAGAATCACAGAGCCATCATGGTTATATGGATTGGGATGGTTGAGGATTTTGTAATATGTTGGAAAAATAAATTTTAATTGTGATATTTGTGTTCTTTTTAATTACAATATTTGTGTTCTGGATATCTAATGAGCATCATTATGATTGTAGTCAGAATACTGTATAACACACTTCAAAGTTTCTAAGAGACTAAGTCTTCAATGGTCAACCTCAAAATGAAATGATAGCCATGTGACTTGTTAAAGTTATTGAATTAACCATGTTCTTACGTAGAACCTTCTATACCCTCATAATTATGTTTAGAGCATGTTTGAACATATGTGGAGAACTTAATGATAATCAATCATAGAGACAATGTTAAGGGGCAAAATGTGTTTTTTATAACTTAAACCAGTGTGTATATGTTACTATAAATACTCTTAAAATCATATTTTTCAGAGGCAGAGTCTAAAACTAAGTTAGAATCTACCAAATAACTCAGAAATCAACCGATGAGTATATTTTTCCCTGCCCATCTCTTCTTTGTCCCTCCTTCTCTTCTGAGATCATGACAATAGTAATGTGTTTTTTCTAGACTAGTAAATTTTCATGATGTGTAAGGGGATAATTCAACAAATTAAAACATTTTTTGGTAAATAAAAAATTCAGGAGATTTAAAGCTCAAAACAGAAGAGTGAATATCCTTTGTGCTAGGATAGGCTACTAGGGAAGCTTGCTTGCCCCAGTGTCAGTTATGAAGTATATTACCATACTGACTATTTTTTTTATAAATTGTGAGCATTTTTATACTTTTCTGAGCTTATGGTGACTTCCAGTTCTGTCTACATATTTACGCCTTCTCCGAAGCAATTCACTATAGCAGTATGGTAGTAGGGTTGGATTACATTAGTTTGTCCTTGCTTCTCCTGCAGGGAGCTTAGGTTTATTGAGCTGCATCCATCACAGTACTCCTGAAACACACCCAATTCCATCAGGCACCCCTAATCCTCTGTGCATATCTCTTATTTAATGTAGGAGTACTGCTATTTATTCAGCCATTGGTTAAAATGATTGAATTGGGCATGAACTCCACATTCACAGTCACTGTATCACTGTCATCCCATTGCTCATCGATTTGCTCGAGTGGCCATCAGTAATTGTGAGACTTGTTGTTACTGTTTTTGGCATATTGAATATGCCACGGGGAGCTTACCAGGCTCTGCCATGCAGGCGAGATATCTTGGTAGCTTGCCAGGCTCTCCCAGAGGGGCAGAGGAATTGAACCTGGGTTGGCCGCATGCAAGGCAAACACCTTACCCGCTGTGTTACCACTTCAGCCCAAGAACTCCACATTACTTTTTAAAATTTTATTCAGAATGTTAATTTAATTTTATTATTATTTTTAAATTATTTTTTAATCACTGTGAGATAATTACAAAGCTATCCTGTTTGAGTTTCGGTCATACAATGATCGATCACCCAACTCTTCACCAATGCACATCTTCTACCACCAAGGTCCCAAGTATAAGCCCCCATCCCACTCCTCTCCTTCCCTCTATGGCAGACAATCTCCCCCATATTCTCTTTTGCATTGCTTGTTAAGACGTCATGTGGCCATGAAAGCGGCTGCATGCTCCTGGAATTAAAAAAATTTAGATAATTAGGGTCTGGAGAAATCTCTGCAGAGAGCTGCTTGGTTCAGAGATTCTTTTCTGTCTCTGGATCACGGCTGTTAAGGAGCTTAAGTAGCAGCCAGAGGCAGTTTGTGGGCATGATCTCCAGGGTCCCATGGCACAGAAGTGGGGGGGGGGTTGAAAAGGACTGGCCCATCCCAGATTCCTTGAAGCCTAGAGTTTATCATCATTGAACCCTCGTACCTTGCACGTCTCATTGGGTTCTGGAAGTTGGTGGCCACTAGGAGTTTTAGGGGGCAGGTGGAGGGTTGACACCTGCCCCCATCTGAGGCACCCCAGTGGCTTAAAGTTGGGAGGCATCTCTGCAGCGATCCACTTGGTTCATAGATTTCTTTTTTAATTTTATTGAATCACCATGAGATAGTTACAAGCTCTCACGTTTGGGTTACAATCACACAATGATCAAACACCCATCCCTCCACCCATCCCTTCTCCCCTCCTGTCCCCCCGCCACCGCCTCCATGGCAGACAATATTGTCCATACTTTCTCTCCACTTTTGGGCATTTTGGCTTGCAACGCAAACACTGAGAGGTCATCACGTTTGGTCTGTTTGATTTGTTATCTATTTTCGGCACACATTTCCCATCCCGACTGATTCCTCCAGACATAATTTTCTTAGTGATCCCTTCTCTATTCCATCTGCCTTCTCCCCTCTGCTTATGAAGCAGGCTTCCAAAAGTTCAGAGATTCTTTTTTGTGTCTCTGGATCATGGCCCTTGTTTCCATCTTTTCCAGAGAAATAAACTATTGGCATATGCCCTGCAGGGCACGCCCACTCACCCTCAGGGCTCTCCGCCCCCCCTAATTTGCAACTTCTGATCTTTTTTGAGATTTATCATCAATACCATCATCGTCACATCATCATCATCATCATCATCATCATCATCATCATCATCATCATCATCATCATCCTGTTTATCATTGAATTTCTCGAGCGGTTCTCAGTAATGTCTCCATTTTTCCTAGCCCTGAGATTTTAGAAGACTCTCTTTACTTGTCCTTTCCAATGGTGCCACATTGGAGGCTCTTTCAGGGTCAGGGGAATGAAACCCATCATTGTTACTGGTTTTGGCATATGAATATGCCATGGGGAGTTTGCGAGGCTCTCCCATGTGGGCAGAGGAAAGTCTCGGTAGCTTGCCAGGTTCTCCCAGAGGGAGAACTAGGCTATAAGATGTCTTTTATAGTCTCTGGATGTTGGCCGTTGGTGGGATTACATGGTGATGGGGGCAGTCCCTTGGTGTGACCGCTGAGCTACTGGAAAGCAGCAGGCTTGGAGGTCTCAGCCTCCAAGATTTATGGGTCTCTGGACTCCAAGATTTATGGGTCTCTGAAATAAGGCCAATAAATGAGCTTATATAGCTGAGCCGGAGGTGGTTTTTGGGTGTGGCTCCCACATACCTAACTTTTGGCTATTTAATTTCTTGGTAAACATGGCTTCAAATTGTTGGGGTTCGGCTAAAGGCACAGTGGCAATTTGGGGGTATTAGGAAGTCTGAAGGAGCCATCAGGCTGCTGATACACTCGCCCCACAGGTAGAGGTTGTCCTGCTGGAGGTACCATACTCCCCGTCTGTGTTTATCTTTAACCTTTGTGCTCTTCTTCCCCCATCTGTTAATTACTTATCCCCAAATCAGAACATGTAACTTGTAAAGTCAAATTCTTCTGAGGACTTTGGATTTATATGTAAATGAAATATTGCTTTTTCCTTTCCTTTATGCCCTCTGCATAGTTTACTTTAGAGCAACATCCTTTTTACATAGACAGTGGAAGACAGTTGGTGCTTTAGTAACATGTGAGTTAATTGACTCTGAATAATATTTGCTCCTGAGCATCTGTCAGATTTACTTGACTTAAGCCTCAGTTGCCCTTACTTTCTAACATCCCCCAAAAAAGGATCCCAGTGAGTAATTGGATGGACCCAGGGCAAACTCTGGCATCAAAAAGGGACAGGCTAAGCACGATAAGAAGTATAATAGGTTAAGAGCACATTCATGGAACCAATTCTGTCATGACCCAAAAAGAAGTAATTGAATAGGGACCCTGCTGGACTTAGGAAAGACTAACCTGGCCTGAGGGCTGTAGTTTGGGATATATAGCTAGATGTCTCCAGAAAGAGCCAGCCTTTATGCTTAATATATCTCTTACTGTGTTCATACAAAATGACTAAAAATATTAGAAAGAAGTAAATTTAATATGATTGTTTAAATGAATTACTAGCTAAGGAAGGAGAAAGCCCTTAGAATCCCACCCTTGAGCAGATCTCCTAGTAATCTAGAGTGCTGAAGCCCCAGATGAGATTTTTTTGAGTTAATCTTCTAGAAGAATTTCCTTTGAAGTTCTTTACATCTGTTTATTGTCATGACAATGTTCCAGCACACCTATGTGTACTCCCACCCTTCACGATTTCTATATAACTGACACTGTGAGACTCAAATAAGTGGTCAGTGATAACTCCTGTGGCCATACTCCTACGTTTCTTCATTCATCTTTCACTATTGGCTGGCTGAGGGAACAGTTCTTGGCCACTGAACGCACCCACACTTGAACTCACAGTGGGGCTGCTCATAGGACCAGATTCCTAGTATAAAGTACAAATCTGTTAAGGTGAGAGTTAAGAGGAACTTGGGAAAAATTACTTGTTGCTCATTTCCAAATTAGCAACTGCATTTTCACATAGAGATGATCTTTGAATTGAATTGAATTAAGTGTTTTGATAGTCCATGTAAGTTCATTCCTAACTTCCATAAAACAAATCTTCCAGAGGAAGCTACTGATGTCTGTAGGCTGAAACAGGGCATGTGAAATTGAATCTACATTTAGAGTGCCATGAATTCTCAATTATATTCATTGTATCTCTGACTGATTTAGAACTTACCTAAACAGGGTTGATTATATGATGATCTTCAGAGTTCATTGATTAGCAACTAATCAAGTGGTATGATATTGGAGGAATTTCACATAGGAGGTCAATGGGCACATACTCCTTTTATGTTATTGAGTAGATCTTTGCCATTATTTTAGAAGTTGAAGCAGTTCCCATATATATTTAGCTTATGCCTGAAAGAAGAGTATTTTACTTATGAAAAGACTCTTTTTGAATGAAACAATTACTTCTGCATTCAAACTCATATATGCATGGATTAATGGTGAAGAAAAAGAAAGCAATAGCCAATAAGATATACAAGACTGGAAACACGGAATTTCTTAAGCTTTGTGCCCTTGTTTTGAACTCATTAGCAGAAATGATTGTGTATGTTTTGTCATCATTATCATTAAGGATAAGCAACAATGCATCCACAATTCAATTGCCTGGTTTTGATATTTTATATCATCTTAAAGTTGGCCTCATTTATAAATGTATCAACTGATATAGTCATAAGTGATAGATATAAAGTATTCACTTTATAATCTATTCAGTAACCTTGACAGGCAAAGTGGCAGAAAGCAGTCTAACAGCAGAAATAAAGGGAAAGTATTTGGAGTTCCTCTGTCTTTTTCTGTAATTTCATCTCTGTGTAAAACATAATATGGGAAACTATATCAGTGCTGTTCAAAGAGAGTGGTAACCTCTAAAGGGTTGAGGGGCACTGAAATGATACAGAGAAGTTAGTATTATCTTCAGGTATATAGGAAGAGGGAGGCCTATAGGTCAAATAAGTTTCTACTGTATACTAAAAGTGAAAGTTACCTGCCAATTCTATTGCATTAAGTAGCTGAACGCATGTAAAGGGGATGTTCTTCTGCGGGCTATCTAACCATTTCAATCCAGTTCAAGGATCCTTCCAGCAAAGATGGATGTATTGTTTCATTGCAGGAAAGTATAGTTGGAAGCTTTAGGGATGAATGACAGCTAATTCATGCTCAGGTTCCTCTTCTGAAACATTAGTTTTCACCTTAGTAGTCTTGAACATCGTGTCTGGAATCTGATCCTTCGAGCGGCCCCACCCCTTTACTGACACAGGAAGCATCTTAGAGGAGACTTGTGCCTGCATTGACAACTGGAGGAATTGTCAACGACATGCAAAAGGACACAAAATATTCCCCATCTACCAGGTAGATGCTGCCCTGTCAGGATGGAAAACAATAGAGCCAACCAAAACCAGCCTGTTGAATATGATCCATTTTGAGCAATCTAATCAATTCTAATCAACTCCTCCTCCACCCTCCACTCCCTCCATCATCTGTCTGAGTCTGAGTAGCTTTGAGTATAGCATTGAGAATACTTTGACAAGGGTGTCATTTTAAACTAAATGTCTCAAAAGGATTTCAGAGAAAAAGTTCTCTTTTACCTTCAACTCCAAAATAAAATTGATCTGAAGAGAAAAAAAAAGTACTTTTGGTGTTTATTCTTAAAAGACCACCCTGAATGATGAGATTTCAGGGGAAAAAAACTGAGAATTTGCAAGTGTCTGTTCTAATTTAGATTTTGCTTCTTATTATCTAGACATCTATCATTAAAGTGATTTTAACATCTTGGAGTTTGTTTTACTTGTAAAGCTAGGTAATGAGAAGAAGCAAAGGAATGTATGTAGCAATCCTTCCTATAGTACACTGTTTCTGTGGGTAGACAGTGCTATTTAAATGAATGAAGACAGGATTTAAAGTGTACAAATGGGGCTGGAGCGATATTACAGCTGGTAGGGCATTTGCCTTTCATATGACCAACCCGGGTTCGATTCCCAGCATCCCATATGGTCTTCCAGGCATCGCCAGGAGTAATTCCTGAGTGCAGAGCCATGAGTAACCCCTGAGGTGTAACCCAAAAAGCCAAAAAAAAAGTGTAAAATGTTAGCAGTGCAACCCCAGGCTCCTGTTAGGATTAGAGGAACTCTGTTAGGATTAGAGGAACTTCGTATGCAGAGATTGAATCCTAGATGCATTGACCTTTGCACTCCATAAATGCCAAAAGTATACAAGAATGTTTCTTAAGTCACATAGGCATTGAGTGTGAGACAGAGGAGGAAAGCCTTTTATTAGGTTCTTCCTATCTGTGTGTGTGTGTGTGTGTGTGTGTGTGCGTGTGTGTATACACATGCTCTTTGACTCCTACCATTTCTGTTTCCAGTGGTAGTAATACCGCACAACATTGCTTACAGATGTTCTCTAAGAATAAATCCTGAATTATAAACACCTAATGTCATGAAAACATAATGGTAATGTGTTGCTCCCGACATTTTTGACTGCATGCATTTGGTTGATAAATGATATTGCAGTGCTAGTTTTTTCTTTTTTTTTTGCTCATAATAGTTCTTACTGCAATATGTTTATTAAAGGAATTAGACTATTTGTTCTGTAGAGCTTCTTACATTATGGATTTTGCTATTTGCATATCCATATTTTCAACCTTTTTCTGTATCATGGTTATTTTCTGTAAGGTTGCAGACAAATCCAGAAGCTGATCAGATACATGTATGTTTGCACACCTTCTGAGAGATACCATGTACTGGGAACTGCATCTTAAAGAGGCAAAATCTGTGTTTGTCTCTTTCTATTGTTATTGAGATTCATCAGTTGTGAGCATGATCAATATGATCTATTCCTTATACAGTTCTGAGTATGGTTTCAAAGCTATTAATAATTGACACTGGTTCTATTATTTTACTAATTATATTCTTATTTTATTAATTCACATCATATAAGTGAAAATGTATAGTTATTAATCATTATACTACTCCAAGAGCAACAGCTTATTTTTTAATAAAATTATGGGTATGTGGATTTGACATATACATTTGGTATATTCGATCCACTACAATAGTTCTCTTTTTTGGCTTTAAAAGATCTCATTTTGGCCACTTAAATTGATTATAAGTTGGTTACTGAATACTTTTAACAGCACCTTTAAATGTACAAAATCTTTCTTGTTTTCTAGTATGACAAAATATTCCAGATTAATTTGGAACTTTTTCTGAAACCTCATACCTGAAACAAGTTATTAGTTCAAGCAAACCTTTAAAAAGTTTACTAGAAAATGACATTTAGAGATTATAGCCTGATGCTAGAAATGGTAAGTATTGCAAGTATAATCATTATTTCTTGATATTTTGAGTAGACAGAAATAGGAACTAATTTCACTTTTAGAGGGAAAATTTAGTTTACTTTCGTTTATTTCTAATTCAAAAATGAAGTTCCTTAGTGTGAACTTCATTTTTTATTTATATATTATTTCTTTTATACTAAATATTGTTTCTAAATATAAGAGCTTCCCAATAACAAATCTAATGTCATTATTATTGATATAACTGCTAAAGATAATACAAAGTTTTCTGGTTATACTTTTTTTGTCTTAGGCTGCAATCTAATTCTAGATTCAGGAGGTAGCACTGTCATAGCACTGTCGTCCTGTTGCTCATCAATTTGCTCGAGCAGACACCAGTAACGTCTTCATTGTGAGACTTATTGTTACTGTTTTTGGCATATTGAATACTCCATAGGTAGCTTGCTAGGTTTTGTCATGCAGGCAATATACTCTCGGTAGCTTCCGGGCTCTCTGAGAGGGACAGAGGAATCGAACACAGGTTGGCTGCACGCAAGGCAAACACCCTACCCACTGTGCTATCTCTCCAGTCTAGATTCAGGAGAAAATTATAAAATTTTTGTGTCTTTGAAATATTCTTCTTTGGGACTTGGGATTTAGCTTTATGGGTTAAAGTGAATGCCTGGGATGTCCAAGCCTTGAGTTTGATTCCTGGACCCACATGTAGCTCTTGTGACCCAAAAGCACTGCTGGGTAAAGTTCCTCAAAAAATATTTTTCTTTGCAATTAAGTCAGTGACTTAATACATAGATTAATATCCAAGATTTTAGTCCACTTTCAGTTAATTTTTGCAAATGAAAGCCAATTACCAGATACTTTCACTGAAGTGTGGAATATAAGTAACTAAGACAAAATAATTGGTAACATACAACAAAACTAAAGACTAGATTTTGTGAAAACATTGGTATAAGTTATGTATAAATTACATGATGGGTACTGGAGAGAAGGAGGGCTAGATAATGGGGCAAAATGGGAAATGGGAGAAAAAGACCTTCATGGGTCTTTTTTGGTGTAGGATATCACTGGAACTCTGGTGGAAAGTAAAGTGAACTCTACACACATATAGAGGTATTAATAAAGAATTAGAAAAACAAATACACTGGCTTTTGCAATTTAAAAACAAATAAGTTTGGGGGGCTGGAGTGATAATACAGGGGGTAGGGCATTTGCCTTGCATGCGGCTGACCCGGGTTTGATTCCCAGCATTCCATCTGGTCCCTGGAGCACCGCCAGGAGTAATTTCTGAGTGCAAAGCCAGGAATAACCCCTATGCATCTCTGGGTGGGACCCCCAAAAAGCAAAAGAGCAACAACAACAAAAAGTAAATAAATAAGTTTTACTCAGACACCTGACTCCTGAGGCATATTTCATTATCCAAAATTTGGCATTCTAGTTTGATTCCATGGAAAGAAGACTTCAGAGATGGGATTCCTGAGCCCTCACACTTGCTGAGTAATCTGTTTATTACTTTAATAAGTCCTTCCCTCAGGTATAAAATAAAAAGATTTTATTTTAAAAAACCACTTAAATAAAAATACATGCTTTTGGCTTCTCTTTTCCTTAAAGAACTTATCTTAGTATAGTTTCCACTTTTTTTGAATCAACTATAGCATACTAAGCACACTATTTTGCCCCATTGTTTTTTCCCTTAAGAATACATCCTGATAATTATTGCATGACAGCATTGTAATTACCCCTTATTTTCTACAGCTTTATAATGTTCCATTTGGTGGGTGTTGCTTAGTTGTTTTAATCACTTCACTATGGACAGACATTTGAGTTGTTTCCAAACATTTGTTAATTTGAGAATGATGTTACAAACATCTTCATGTTCATCTTTGCCCGTGTATTCTTGGCATAAGTTTCTATCTTATTAATAAGCACCTTATCTTCCATAGAAGTTTTGTCTTTTGCATTCTAACCTTCAGTATATAAAGTTATATATTAAATGGGAAAATTGCCTATTTTTCCCTTAGCCTTGTCAATAGAATATACAGTACAGTTATACATTTTTTGACTATCTAAAGATGAAAATCACATCTTGTAGTTTAAATTTACATCTCAGTTATATGAATGGGATTGAACAACTTATTTATTTAATGATTCTTTTTCATCTCTTTTCAACAAAATTTTCAAGTTGGTAGCTTTAAAAGCTCTTTACATTTTATGGACATTTATGTTGTTATATAAATTACAAATATGTCACATTGCCATATGCAATGTTTTATACTTTAATGTTTTTCTTAAAAAGTAAAACATTAATTTTCCCTTTAATGCTCCTGGTTATTGAATCAGAGATTGTAAAGGTTTTCTCATGTCAGGCTATAGAGTTATTTAACTGCATCTTCTTGGAGAACTTATGTAGTCCATGATTACATGTAAAGACATCCTTGACTTTTAGCTGATTTTGATATATGATATGAAATGTGAACCCAATTTTTCATTTCATCCTGTTTTCTTAACACATTTGATTAAAAAGTCTACCATTTCTCTTCAGATTCCAGGAGGAATGCTACCCTTACCATCTACTAAGCTTTTACCTGTGTTGAATTTATTTATAGATTTTCTATTTTATTCTCTGTCTCAATTTGCTTGCTAACTCCATGCTGTTTTAGTTATAGTCTTTAGGTATGCTTTAATATTTGGTAGAACTGTGCCCCCGCACAATTTCTTTCCTTATAAATTAGGGCCTTATCTGATGGAAGTGATGTGAGGGGGATGAGAGCCAGAAGGGGGACATCTGGGACCCCAGTCCAACTAAGGGCCTTGTGCATGTTAGGCAGGCGCTTTGCAATATAAGCTACATTCCCAGAACTCATTACTTTCTGTATGTTTTTTACATTGCTGTTATTATTTATTATTTCAAATAAATTTTATAATTAATTTTCTAGCTTCAGAAAAAAGGCTTACTCTTATTAACTGAGGCAAATTAGAACTGACTCTATTGGGGTTGGAGCGGTAGCACAGTGGGTAGGGCGTTTGCCTTGCCAGGTTCAATTCCCAGCATCCCATATGGTCCCCTGAGCACTGCCAGGAGTAATTCCTGAGTGCAGAGCCAGGAGTATCCCCTGTGCATTGCTGGGTGTGACCCAGAAATAAAAAAAAAAGAAAACAAAACAATAAAAACTGACTCTATTAATTGACCTAGGGAGAATTAACATCTGTCTGAGGTTGAATTTTTTTAATCTAAAAACAATAATCTCTGTTTTTATTTATTCAACTCTTCTGATTTATCTTCCAATTGTATCTTTAAATTTTTACTTTATAAGTTTTCTTAAATATTATTCTTAGATATTACCTCAAAACATTGCTTCTCATTCTTTTCTTTTTCTAAAATCCAATTTCATGAGTGTCAGACTTTTTAAAAATAATGTTTACCATTTTTCGTTTCTTTTTCATTTTCTACTGTTTTCCTCTCTGTATAGTTATTTGGATATTTCTCTTTGTCTTGGTTCACAAACCCTATTGCAGTATTGTACAGAGGTTCTTGTCTCCAAGAAAACAACATTGAAAGTAGATAACAGGAGATAAGATGGCGATATTCAGTAGAAACTTTATTTGAGGAAAGAAAGGAAGGAAAAAGACAGAAGGCACGGGAAGGGGTGGACAGGAAAGCTGGCACATGCAGTATCCATAAGTAGGAATCTTGGGAAACATGGAAAACCTCTTCCAATATAATTTTTACAACAGTGATGGATGAGCACTTTGCATTGGGTTTAAGATATGCAAGATGGGAAGAGAGAAGGAGCTGGGTAAGAGCAGGACACTTGAAAAAATTGTCTTCTCTATATCCCAGTGTGTATCTTGGGCCCATTCTTCAGGAATTTCCCACTGGGACCATACTTTCTAATCTCACCCTACCTATTTCCTTCCTATCTCTGTACAATTGTATCACTAAATAGTTGGTCACTGTCACTGTCATCCCATTGCTCATCTATTTGCTCGAGCGGGCACCAGTAACATCTCTCATTGAGAGACTTATTGTTACTGTTTTAGGCATATCCAATACGCACGGGTAGCTTGCCAGGCTCTGCTGTGCAGGCTTGATACTCTCGGTAGTTTGCCGGGCTCTCTGAGAGGGGTGGAGGAATTGAACTCAGGTCGGCCGTGTGAAAGGTGAACGCCCGACACGCTGTGCTATCGCTCCAACCCAAATAGTTGGTATAAATTGTAATTAGGTTCATCTACCTAGTATATAATCTCAGCATCTTTATTTATCTTGTTTATTAGTTGAAGAATTATTTTTGAAATATTTTCAGTGTTTGAAATGATTCACCTTTCAATCTGCTTCCTCTATCTTAAACTTGTATGATTAAACCTTTCAGCTATATGGTATTTATCTGCTAATTCTAATACCTGGATCAACATGCAGGTCTTTTCTGCTATCGTTTTTTCCCTCATGCTTTTGGTCTACTAGCTTTGATGTAGGCAGGCATGTAGATAGAGATAGTGAAGACTGCCCCCTACCCCCCACCCTTCCCTAAGGCAACTGCAAGGAATTTCCTGGGAAATAATAATACCAATAGCCCTGAAGTTGCATAAAGCCAACTTTGCAGAAAACAGGAATTGAGACCTGATAAGTCTTCACAGAGCTCCAGTAACAGACCCTGAGAAGGCTGGACCTCTCCCCTTCCCTCCAAGAGAACCTCGGCAGGAACAAAGGTTCAGAAAAGGAATTTCAAAGATCATGGACCACTCCCAACTCTGTCCCCCTTAGCAACCACCCTAGCAACAGACTCTTACCTAGCCAGAAGCCCCACGTGGGAGCAGGTTGGAGAAACCCTATAAAAGCCACCTTAAACAAAGGAAGTGCGCACATATGCTGCCCAAGCCATGTGCTGCTCATGCCCGTGCAGCACCCAAACATATGTGTCGCCCACATTTCCCCTCTGAGATGTGTACTTTCCTGCTTCCATATCTAATGCTGGGGTGTGTGTAGAAGCTCTTTGCCCCATTGGAGAAGCCTTGTTCTCTCTTGAGCGTGTTACTCTCTCTCACTCTTTCCCTTCTTCCCCTTCCTAAAAACCTCCAAATAAAATCTGTTTTGTCTCACTGCACGTCTACCCCTGAAATTCTTTTCTGCGAGGCGAGATGAGAACCAGGTAATCCTGGCTCCTGGGTACAGAGGTAGATTAGGTGATCGTGACCCTCTCTCTCCTCCCCGCCTCATCCTGAAGAGTCCACCGACTTTAGCCTCATGATATAATGCTGTACATTGTTTATAAAACTGGTGAGTTTGTTCCAATGACACTTTTTCCCTTCAGAAATATTCTCCATCATCTACAGATAGTGCCTTAATCCAAGTATGTACCTGAGATGCTACTTCACTCCAAGGAATAGTGCTACAGTGGAGCTACTATAAGCCTGCAACTACTTATCACTAATCCGGGTGCTAAAACAGCAGTCTTCTACCTTACACCGCTGTGTCAAAAGTCTGACATAGACTCACTGAGCTAACATCCAGGTATGGGTAGTGGTGCCTTACTCTGAGAGGTTCTAAGAGACACTCCATATTGTTTTTTCCTAATTCCTAGAGGAGACCCATATGTTTTGACACAAGGGCTTGTCTGTAATCTGCAAGGTCAGTAGTATAGCAGTCTCTAGTTTCTCTCTTAGTCTGTCAGTCAGTCAGTCAGTCAGTCAGTCAGTCAGTCAGTCAGTCTGTCTCTCTCTCTCTCTCCTTTTACAGCGTTGTTTCTTCTGCCTTTGAAACTAATTCCAATCTCTTCTATAGACCCCAGTGGTTAAAATGAATGATCCAAATAATCCAAGATAATCTCCCTCTCTCAAAATTCTAGATCACATATTCCAAGGACTCTTTGCCTCATAAGGAAACATATGTAGAAGTGTGGGGATGACATTGTGGACCCTTTATAGACCACATTCTGCTTGTGACAAGATTCCCCAGTGAATGCCAGATATGAGAGCTGAAAAATATAGAATCCATGGTTAAATAAGAATTTTAGAGAAGCAATGAATATTTAAAATTTAGCAAATTATTTAATTTAGATAGCTCACATTGTTGCACAGGTCATACTTATAAGTTCAATATAAGGTTATTAACTACTTAATTGGGATTCAAACTGAATAAAATCTTATCATCTACTTTCTCTTGTAGTTTCACTCCTATGCCAACCATAAGAACCTGATATGTTCATTGATAACCCTTCTTTTGCCTCATGTTGAGTTATAACCTTTATTTTCTAAGTATTCTAACTACCAATATAATAAGTATGCACTTCAGAAACATTTCTTATCTTCTTTAAAACCCAGAATTGGGTAAATACCTTAAAGATAAGACTATTCATATGCTAGGTTCAATTCTCTGACCTACACTTCTCACCAAGATCTAAGTCAATCAAGTCTCTAGTTTGAACTCCCAGCCTTTTGTGTGTGCCATGTCCACATTCTACCTCTCTCCCCCCAGCATTGGTCCTGGAATCATCAGCTAGTCCTAGAGAAAGGAGAGGTGAGTGTCAACTGATGAATGTTCACTGCTATTCCTTTCTTTAGAACTTTGACACATCCAGGCCAAGTTGTTTAAGCAGCCCCCTGCACTTAGAGAGTTTTTATAATTTATCAGGCAGGAGTATTCTTTAGCTGCAAACTCCTTTGTCTTCTAGTGAAGGACCTGGTGGTTTTCCAGGATTATCCCAGCCGAGGAAGTGATTGGTGTGCATATACGGAAAGACGGAGGTGGTGTGATGTCAGAGAGGAGAAGACATGGTTGGCTAGACTTGGGTGTTGGCAGAGCCTCAGAGACTTTGCCAGTACTGTTTGTACTGAGACTGTGCCAAACGGGCCCCTCTGGACAAAGTAATTCTTTCCTGCACACCAGATTTTCTCTTGGGTACTGTCTTCAAAATCCAGGCAAAGCTCTCTGGAATAGATCTGAACTGGAACTTTGTCTTGTGCATAGTAATTTAAAGACATAAAATGCTAATATAATGGGTTTGAATCTTTTTACCTACCTTTAATATGCCCAAAACATTAACAACAAGTCTCACAATAGGGATGTTACTGGTGCCCGCTCGAGCAAATAGATGAGCAACGGGATGATAGTGATACAGTGATACAGTGATACCTACCTTCAATCATTAACACTGCAATTAATACACTGAATCTCCGCTTCTTCCACAGAATTGATAATTTTGTTTCTAAACTTGGTTCAGACACCAGCATGGCGGCCATTCTAAAGTGCTTTTTTTCTTCCATCCTTCTCCCCATCGGAGACTTTTTTTTTAACCACTCACTTTGAACATAATTTCCTATCTGTGGTTATCAGGATTCCATCTACCAGATTTCAGGAGCTATACCTTTTACTTTTTCCACCAATAGAGCCTATGGTAATTTATGTGAATGAAGGAAAGCAGGTGAATTAATTGATGGAAATTTATCTTGCTGTGGGTTGTTTCCATTGTGTAGGGTTAAGAGAGGTCCTGAATGAAAAGCCTGAGGCAATGGTTAAATCAAGTGTCTCTCCAAGGCGAGGAAGAATTGTTTTTCAACTTCTACCCTTACTTTGCATCCTGAAATTTCATACATACATACTAAAATTTCAACCTGACATTACGAATTTGTAATGAGCTACATAGAGTTAAGTCAATATTTTAATCAATAAAATATTTAAAGGAAAAGGGTACCACAGATTTCATAAGTAAGATGTCAATTTAGGAGAATCATGAGCTGCTATCTATAATTAGAAGAACATAAAATTTTCTTTGAAAATCTATTTCAGACATGACAAGTAAAAGTAATGTGGTATACTAAATATTATCTTGAGGCCAAAAAAATTTTTAGTCAAAACTGAAGGAGTCAGATAGGTAGATAAAGAAGCCCCCTCTCCCACACCATGCCATTAAATTCTTGGGAAGCAATAAATCCAACAGCCCTAAAACTGCAGAAGGCCACCTTTGTGGGCAGAGGAGGTAAGACCTGATAAAACTTTAACCTGGTGCGGGCTGGAGCAATAGCACAGTGGGTAGGGCATTGGCCTTACACACAACTGATCCGGGTTCAATTCCCAGCAGCCCATATGGTCCCCCTGAGCACCAGTAGGAGTGAGTCCTGAGAGCAGAGCCAGGAGTAACCACTGAGCATCGCCAGGTGTGACCCTCCCCCCGCCAAAAAAAACCCCAAACCTTTAACCTAGTGCCAGCACAGACTCAGAGAAAGCTGGACCCCTTCTCCTACCCCTCTCTGAGAGAAGAGCCAGAAAGAAAAGTGGCCAGGAAAGGAATATCAAAGACCTATTCTACTCCCAATTCTAGCCATTGGCAATCACTCTAGCAATGGACTCTTACCTAGGTGGAAAGCCCCGTATAGGGCAGCTTGTGAGAAATACTATAAAAGCCAACTTGAACAAAGGAAGCATGTACATATTCTGCCTGAGTCCATGCGGTGCCTGTGCCCATGTGTTGTGACTGAGCACATGTGGTACCTGAGCATATGTGTCTCCCGCATCTCCCCTCTTGAGATATGTACTTTCACACCTTCATATCTGATGCTAGGATGTGTAGACAGGCCCTCTGTGCTTTGGGAGAAGCCCACATTCTTTCTTGATTGCATTTTTCTTTCTCTTCCCCCCCCCCCCCTCTCCTCCTCAAATCCTCCAAATAAAATCTGTTATACTGCACTGCTTGTCTTCTCCTGAAATTCTTTTCTGGAAGAAAGGCAAGAACTCGAAAGGCCTGAGTAAGATCTAGACCTGACTTTCCTTCCCTGTGAAGAGCAATTCCTCGCTACAGCATGAGTCCATGGCTCCCAGAGAAATTGGGTGGTGGGATTGACTCCTGTGCCAGGCTGAACACGTGGACTTCAGGTGCAGCTGTACAGCTTCCAAAGGGGGCTAGTGAGACTTGAGGTCTGTGCTGCTTAGGGCCTCGCTGCAGATCTTATCAGTCCTAGACCTCCCCGTCATTCCAGGGGTGCAGAGGTGGGTTGGGAGAAAGTGGAAGATCTCCTTCTCGAGGATGCTGCCTCTCTCCTTCTCCTCTTCATATAGGGGACACACCGGCATCAGAACGAAGCACAGCTAAATAAAGTGTAAATTTAGCTAGCACTGCACTGTCATCCTGTTGCTCATTGATATGTTTGAGCAGGCACCAGTATCGTCTCCATTGTGAGACTTGTTGTAACTGTTTTTAGCACATCAAATATGCCACGGGGAGCTTGCCAGGTTCTGCCGTGCGGGCGGGATACTCTTGGTAGCTTGCTGGGCTCTCTGAGAGGGACGGAGGAATCGAACCCAGGTCAGCCACATGCAAGGCAAATGCCCTACATGCTGTGCTATCGGTTCAGTCCATAAATTTAGCTAACAATAATTTATTATTTAGGTTCATGAGTTAGGAAATATGCACTAAACTAATGTTTAGGGTGAACCAGATCAGTGTGTATAGAAAATTAATGTGTTATTATCACATTTTGTTTGTTTTTTTTATAAATCTTAAATTATCATGGAGTAAAAGGTTTATTTAAAAATTAAAATTAACACAAAGATGGTGTTGAAAAGCAAGGGAGGTAGAAAAAAGAAATGAATGGGAAAATAGAAATATTACTATTCCATGCAGGTTTATAGAAATTAAGTCAGCAGGTTACACTTCTTCAGAAGTAGTACATGAAAAATGGCATTTCCAGGAAATATTAAAGAGCCCAGAACCCCACCAAATCTCTACTCACTTACAAATAATCCTGATAAATTTTCAGGAATGAATGAAAATGTATATATAATTCCCAGGTTTTAGAGTGTGATGGGCTGAGAGCCAAAAAATATTCTTGGACTCTATTCTCTCAGTATCCTAAAATTAACCTATTGAGTTGAACTGTTCTACTCAGCTGTGTGAAATGAGAAATTTGTCTCTAAAACAAATGATTTTATTCACAGTGCTTTTCAAATGAGGAATCTGATTTTTAAAACCTTACCTTTATAGCGATAAAATCCCAGAACACATATGAGTCAAAAAATCGTTTAGTAAATCTCATGTGTCCATAAATAGGTTCTATCGGTTATAAACTTGATGAAGCCAAACTTTGATGATTTCCCTACTCACTTCCCCCTCTCCCCGCCACTAAAATACCTCCCAGATATCAGACTCATTTGTTTTTAAAATGTACTGATATTTTGGGCCTTTGTATGTAAATATTTCTGGGTTGCTACTTAAGAGACCATAATTACATGAGCCTGGAGTTAGGAATCTTGACCGAATGGAGGAACTTAGTTCGTTAGGGAGCTAGAACAGGAATGGAGCAGTGAAATTCCCAGTCCAGAGGTATAAATGCTGATTGAACCACAAAACTAAAATGCTGCCGGGCTTTGGGGTAGGGATGGAGAGAGCTTTAGCATGGAGGAGTGAAGACAAGACTGGCTTGGCTGCTGCTGTGATGACCTGGGACTCAGGCCACCAGGGGCCTGGATCACAAGCGCATGGGCAATAGCAGTAGGAGCCGGCCCTACCTCAATACCACAGCCCCACTACCGCCTTCTCCACCAGATTCCTGCAGCTTTTCAAAAGAGAAAAACGCTGTTTCTCCAAAATCACTGTATCACTGTCATCCCGTTGTTCATCAATTTACTCAAGCGGGCACCAGTAACATCTCCATTTGTCCTAGCCCTGAGATTTTAGCAGTCTATCCTTACTCATTTTTCCTAACAATTAGAGGCTCTTTTCAGGGTTAGGGGAATGAGACCTGTTATTGTTACTGTATTTAGCATATTGAAAATGCCACGGGGAGCTTGCCAGGCTCTTCCGTGCAGGTGAGACGATCTCGGTAGTTTGCTGGGCTCTCCAAGAGGCATATATCCAAAATTACATCCATCATAATTGGCCATATATTAGCGGTCACTTCAGCCTAATTTGGTGAGAGTGAATAAAAAAGTGCTCTCTGAGCTTAACGGGATAAAGATTCTGAAAGAAATTTAATGATTTTCTTAAAAAAAAAGAGATAATTCTAGTTCTTGCCCCGCTGAGTTTGAGATGTGCACCTGCTGTGCATATTTGAAGATGTTGGAAAAAGAATAGATAATTATAGAATTACATTTTGGCTGGGAGGTAGCAAAATGTCAAAGACTGAAGAGTACAGTGGCAGTACTTTCCTTAGAAATGAGCAGCTCTGCTTCTTAACAATGTCTGTGTTGAGGTAGAAAAGAAAATGAGAGTTGAGCGAGGGGGGGCGAAAATTATTGAAATATCCTGATTTTGGACTGGAGTGATAGTACATCGGGTAGGGTATTTGCCTAGCATGTGGCCAACCTGCATGGCAGAACCTGGCAAGCTACCTACCCATGGCATATTCGATATGCCAAAAACAGTAACAACAAGTCTCACAATGGGGACGTTACTGGTGCCCGCTCGAGCAAATTGATGAACAACGGGATGACAGTGTGACAGTGCTTCAGTGACAGTGGCTAACCTGGGTTCAATCCCCAGCATCCCTTGTGGTCCCCCAAGCACTGCTAAAAGTAATTCTTGAGTGCAGAGCCAGGAGTAGCCCCTGGGCGTTACTCTAAAAGCAAAAAAGAAAAAATAAATAAATAAATAAATAAATAAATAAATAAATAAATAAATAAAAGAAATATCCTGAGTTTTCTTAGCAAAGTGAAAGCCAGATCAGGTGCCAAGCATGAAAATAAGATTAAATTGGAATCAAAGGCATCAACCAGGGAAAATGCCAACTGGGGTGTTTCCACAGAATCCAGGTTCTTCCCTAGAATTTCGATTCAACCAGCCAACAGGTGAGACCTTAAGGGTGGTGATGGTCACCACATAGGTGAGAATTCATGACATATGTCACTTCTCTGGAGAGGCAATGGGAGAGTATCTCCTGCCACCTCCTCCCTCGCAGCAATTGCCAGGAGGAAAGTGTGGGGTCCCCACTCCGAGCTGGATGGGAGCCCAGCCAGAATGCACGAGCCTTCACAAGGCTGAGACGAGAGCTCCAGCTCTCCTCTCACAGCATGGCGTGCCTTAGCATCACCAGAAGAACCAGCTGAAATGAATTTAAATTTGCCGCAGGGCAAACCTGCCATGCTTCTCATGTGTGTGTGCTGAATGTCTCTGTGATTTGATAAAACTAAGATCCGGGCTCTGTGTCTCAAAAGCCCTCAGAAGGCCTCCAATGGTGTACAGGGGCAGGAGAAAGTCCTAGATGTTGGCTCTGTGGAATTCTCAAATGAAGCTGTGATCTAAAGAGAGAACGCTGGGAAGACTGTTGGCTTTTTCATTCCTCCTATTTATTATGTTCAATAACAATGAAACCATTGTGTCTAATGAGTTCCCACAGGCAAAGCTTCGGGTGGAAGTATCAGATCTGGGGCCAGGATGCTAACTCAGACTCCATGTTGATTTTCAAAAATCATTCCCATGTCTCATGTGCTCACCCAAATATTTTCATCAGCTCTAGAGTTTCAAACTAACTGGAGATGTGAGACCTGGATACGGTATAGGTACAGAATGTTTCAAAGGCAATACAGTCACCAGAGTATCAAGACATTTTAGAGATGATCGGCAGGTATTACAAAACATTGTACTTTCAAAAATAAAGCAGGCTCTGCCAACAGTTCTGATGTGAGAGCAGCAGGTCTTCCTTAAGGGAAAGGAACCTGGAGGAAACCTAAGGAAAAGCCCAAGAAATTATGATAGAGAACAGAATTTTATAGCTCTGTGCTGAACACAGCAGTTCAGTATTTGTAAGAGACAACTAGGATAGGCTCATAATTGCTTATAATGGAAGATGATAATTAGTATTTGTATAGCATTTTGTAATAAAAATGTGTTTTCCTGCAAATAGTCCCATTATTTATAATAGCAAATGTCTGGGCTAGGTAATGTTACTAGGTCTATTTGCAGCACAGCAGACACTATTCACTTTCTGTCACAGAAACATTGTCAAGCATTGCACATTGAGTGGACACTCTGCAAAGCTGCTGCTGTGGCTTGAGCTTGAGTCGATTGAAATATGGAATCAGGACAGAGGGAGTCCTTGAGTACCTTTCTCGGGGGACTCTCTGCTCTCTTTAGTGTCATTGCAATGCAGGGCATCCCCTGGGTGTGGAGCAGCCCTATGCCTTCTTAGATGCACTTGCCATGAATTACCTTTTTTGAGCAAAGATCTAAGAGTACAGAAGAGAAGTTAGAAGATGTTGCAGGCTGGAACTGATGACACATATGGTCTGAATGGAAGTTTAAGTCAATTTGTGCCATCTAAGAGCTGACACATTAAAACACCTTTGAATTTCCCTGTTAGTTTGTTCTAGGAAAAGATACTTGAGTCAGCATCTCAGTTAAGCAAATGTCACATTGAGTAAAAGTCTGAATGCTATGAGCAAGTGTGTGTTGGTCACCAGGAGAGTGCTCTGTCTTTCAAAGGACATACACCTCTTGAAAAGATAAGAACTCTGTTCAGTTTGCATTTAGGGTAAGATCTGTGGTTAGTTGTTTGTGCACTGTTCTGTGACTGGCATTCGTGATCATATGGTTTCTTTCTCAAGCCCTTATCTGCGAGAGAGGCAGAACTGTGATGGATACACATGCTAAAGAACTTGAAAAGGAATCAGGCAGTTTGTGAAGTTCATAATAAGTGGGGTGGTTGTTCTCTCACATTCAGGATTACTGAAAATCGAATAGCCTAAGCTTTAGCTTAAAAAAGAACTGTAAGTTCTCCATCATCTTTATCATTGTCTAACTGCATTTTTTCTAATTCCCATATTACATGGAAATTTCTGAAAGCACCACAGGCTCTAATCTTGAGAGAACTTTAAAAATTTTGCATGCAATGCCCCTAAATCTTTATTCATGCTCACAGAGACACATGATTGAATGTCTAGTATCATTTTAAGGGAGAGTCTTCCTGTTTCATTTGAAAGAGAAATAGAACTCCCTCCAGAGACAAGGAATACTCATGGAGAAAAGCAAAAGAGATGCCGCATGACTGGAGCTTATGGAGGAGTCTGAACATTGGAATCTCTGTGCTCTCACGGGTTCACTCACCAACCTCCTCCATGATTCTGGCGGAGCTACACAGGGCGTGAAACCAAACACTTGCCCACAAGGATCGCATGGTTACCTTGGCATGAAAGCGGGTGTTGCAAATTGGCTTGCTACTTCAAAAGAAGTGGAAAACAAAAGCAGATGTGAGTTTTTACACATGGTCTGGGAGTTGGGGAAGGCAAGCATACAGGAAAAGGGAAATACATGTTTTATTTTAAGCAAGTAAAGTACACAGCTACTGAAAGTAGGTGGGTCACTCAAATCAGGCTTTTATAAGGAAATTAGACTTTTACAGATTGAATTCTTTCTTTCTAAATGTTTTTCTGGGGCTTGGGGTGTCTCAAAAAAATTTTTTTCTTCTTTGTCATGCTTAGGATTCTTCATCTTTTTCTCCATGCTACCAAATAAAAAAATCATTGATGAGAACAGAAGTGTCCCTTTGGTTGAAGTTTTGTAGCAATCACCTCTAAAGAGAAGCATTAGAAACTGTAGGACAAATTGTCATTTAAAATAACTGATTATCATAGTCTCCCTTCTGACAGTGACATCAAGATGTTTTCAGACCTATTCTCTTCCATTTGCTTGTCAAACCAAGGGACACTGAAGGGATGGCCTCTTGAAGCATCTGAATGTGTAGGATGCTGAAAAAGAGTAAGTAGGAGCCTCCACTATAAATGAGCAACAGCTAAGTGTGAGGGAAAGAGTGGCAGAGAAGCGCAGCAGAGCCAGGCTCCCAGACCACCTCAGGAGAAGCTGGTAATGCCACTGACATGGAAACAACCTTCCTCCAATCAGCCCACCCTCATCTTAGCAGGCTTGGGACAGGAGCTTGTAGTGGGGAAGCAGCTGAAGTTCCACAGGAAAGTGATGAAGTCTTTCATTTTGAGGAATATAGAACAGCTCATCAGGGAAAGATGAGCTTTCCTGGTGAGAAAACAGGACAAGGAAAAGTGGTATGATTTAGGTGATTGGTGATATTTGTACTAAGGAAGTGGTGGGTTCTCTTTCCTGTGGCCATCATACATCCTTTCACCTTCCTGCTTCCTCCACAATCCCCCATGCAAAACAACCTAGCTCTTCAATGCACCTGCTTCTTGGGACTTTACTGTTTTGGGGAGCCCAAATATTTTTTATGGTATCAATAGCTTCCTGAATTCTAAAGACTCTTATCTCTACACAAACTCACTTCTTGAGTCTAAAAAAGCAAATCGACTTCCTCTGAGCCCAAGTCCTTCTAGTGATATAAAATTCAAATGTGAAGATAGTCCATGTTTTTCCCAGTCTTCTTCTATGAGCCTTCCTTTATTTTCTCTGCTTCCTACATTTGTAAACAACAGGCTCATGGACTCAGATCCAAAACTGGAAAGAACACCTTGCAAGTCCATCTCTTCTCCATTCCGCTACCAGTCCTTAGATCAGACTCTGTTAATTTCTCACCTGAATTGATTCCTGGTACCCTTAGCCCCATTTCATTACAATCTAGACAGTTCTTTGTAAAATTATTACTGTATTATTTTACAAAATGAAGCACATTATGTAAAGGGAGTTTTCACTTGAGTCTTGGAAATTTCCCTGGAGTTCCATTAGTGAGGACAACAGGATACTCCAAAGAGACCTGAAGCCACCGGCATCTCCCTTTCAGGGCTTAATGAGAAGTGGTCATTTGAACTCTTTGTCTCCCTCTCCCATCACCACATTCAATATAAATAATGATGTTTATTATTTCATGAAGGTAAGAGGGGTCATTGAGACCTGGGATGATGTGTGTGGGGGAGATAACGTTTGATTTTCTCTTCTTTCTTATGAAGAAAAGGACACACTGCTTCTCAAAGCAAAGGATGCAGTTCTAATATAATTTTTTTGGAGCTAGGGGTATCTGCAGAGAATGACCTGGCACCTGTCTCACAGCTTGATGCGTGGTGAGTGACAGTAACTTGGAGGTTCATCTGAGTGAGCCAGAGCCAAGCACAATAAAGAATTTGTGGGAAAACTTGACTTGCCAACATGCTGAAGTTTGCCAACATGTATAAAGACAGTAGACTAGACTGAACTCTCAGCAAGGATACACAAATTTTTCTGGGAAAAATTCACGCCAAAAAAGAGCTAGATTGCAGTTCTCTGTATGGGATCCTGATTTACCGGGAGTGTGACTGCAGAATTCACTTTTGGAGATGAGGACTAAGGAGGTACCATAAGAAGTAATCTCTGTAAAATGTCACCCCTGTGAAAGAAGCACAATGTATAGAAATCTTATGGACCTTTTAAGGAAATTTGAAACTGAAAGAACTTTGATTCTTTCAATGTTTTAATCTTTTAAAAAGATTAAAAACACCTTTCCTTCAATCTTGTCTTGAAAAACCAAAATTAGGGATGATAGAGTACATTCCAGTCATAGACTCCAGGGTCCAGAGTAGGACTGAGCTGAGGAGCAGAAGAAACTATAGACTAAACATGAGATGGGTACTTTAAAGTCTATTGACTTTTTTGGGGGTGGGGGCCAAAGTTATAGTGCAGCAGGTATGGTGCTTTCCTTGCACGTGGCTGGTCTGGGTTCAATCCCCAGCACCCTATATGGTCCCTGGAGCCCACCAGGAGTAATTTCTAGGTGCAGAACCAGAAGTAATTTCTGACCACTGTTGGGTGTGGCCCCCAAACATCATCATCATCATCATCATTATCATCATCATCATGATCATCATCATGAAGCCCGGCAAGCTACCGAGAGTATCCCACCCACACGGAAGAGCCTGACAAGTTCCCCGTGGCATATTCGATATGCCAAATACAGCAACAATAACAGGTCTCATTTCTCTGACCCTGAATAGAGCCTCCAATCTTTGGGAAAAATGAGTAAGGAGAGGCTGCTAAAATCTCAGGGCTGGGATGAATGGAGACGTTATTGGTGCCCGCTTGAGTAAATCCATGAACAACGGAATGACAGTGCTACAGTGATTATTATTATTCACTGTATCACTGTCATCCCGTTGCTTATTGATCTGCTTGAGTGGGCACCAGTAACATCTCCATTGTGAGAATTGTTACTGTTTTTGGCATATCGAATGCACCACAGGTAGCTTGCCTGGCTCTGCCGTGCAGGTGAGATACTCTTGGTAGCTTGCCACCCTCTCCAAGAGGGGCGGAGCAATCAAACCCGGGTAGGCCACATGCAAGGCAAATGCCCTATTCACTGCTGAATAATAATCACTGTATCACTATATCACTGTCATCCCATTGTTCGTGGATTTACTTGAGCGGGTACCAGTAACGTCTCTATAATACTCAGCCCTGAGATTTTAGCAACCTCTTTTTCCTCATCTTTCCCAAAGATTTGAGGCTCTTTCAGGGTCAGGGAAATGAGATTTATCATTACTGTTTTTGGCATATCAAATACACCACGGGTAGCTTGTTAGGCTCTGCTGTGCGGGCGGGATACTCTTGGTAGTTTACCGAGCTCTCTGAGAGGTATGAATATATCTTATTATATTTGGGATATGAATATGGCACGGGGAGCTTGCCAGGCTCTCTTGAGTGGCCAATAGACTCTTGGTAGCTTGTCAGGTTCTCTGAGAGGGAGAACTAGGCTATTAGATGTTTCACAGCTACATTGTGGACAATGATCCTGCTTCCGGGAGCTTGGTTTTATGATGGGATTAGATTTTATGATGGGATTGATGGGATTACATGGCGCCAGGGGCAGTCTTTGGGTGTGACTACCTAGCTACTGGAAAATGGAGGATCTGGGTGGAAGAGGCCCAGTCCCGATCTGAGTAGCCTTGGAGTTCTCAGCCCCAGGTCCTGCACATCTGGGTTCCTCTGCCAGCTCCCCCATGTGTGAGGCTCATCCGAATGTGTGTAGAGTGGCCTGAGCATGGCCGTGGCTGGGTTCTGGAGGTCCTCAATTGTCAAGGCTCTGCTGGGGGGCAGGGGAGGGAAACGCAACCCATCCTCTCTGAGGGGCCTCGGTGAAAACAGCCAGGTGCGGGTGCAAGGACTTCTGGGAGCTTGGTGTTTTATAGTCTCTGGATGTTGACTATTGATTGGATTAGACAGCATGGGGATGAGGGGGAGCTATCTCTGGGTGTGACTGTGTAGCTACTGGAAAATGGGCAATCTGGGTGGAAGAGGCCCAGTCCCAATCTGAGCAGCCTTGGAGATTTTGGCCCCGGGTCCCACACATCTGGGTTCCTCCACTGGCTGCCCCATTCATGACGCTGAAAAATTAATAATAGTGGTCCGGGGAGGGGGGGCGTTCCCGGCGCGCCTTCCGCCCAGAGATGAACCGGAGCCGCTGCACGAGAAGCAGACCCTCTCCTCACCCATTTTGGCACCAGATCGGATTCTTGCAGCCATCCATTTTGACTGTGAACTGAGCTACAACCTCGTGCAGCCCGGGGAGGGATTTTTTCCCTCTCCACCCCATTTTTCTGAGCGAAAATGGTGGCAGCAGTAGCAGCCATGTGGTAAGAGCCACCCTCTAAGACCCCTCCACCAGGAGGTAGGACATTCTTTAGTGACGTAGCCTGTAGGTGGTCCTGGGAGGGGGGGGGGGCGTTCCCGGCGCGCCTTCCGCCCAGAGATGAACCGGAGCCGCGGCACGAGAAGCAGATCCTCCGCGCCTATAGACTATGATCCTGAGGTCTCCTAACCCATTTTGGCACCAGAGCAGATTCTTGCAGCCATGCATTTTGACTGTGAACTGAGCTAAAATATTAGAAACCCAAAACCGCGCGGCCTCAATAGCGGCCGCGCAGACTCAAATTCTTCACTCTTAGCAATGAAGAGAAATTATTAGATGATGCCTATTCAGCAGGCCTGATTGTTGGGAAAAGTTTCCAATCAATAATAGTGAGTTCTGTATGGAAATATGGAATGTACTCAATATATATAGAGAATAATGGGAATATCATTAGCTACTTAGATGGGGGGTGGGGTGGGAGGGTGGTGTATTGGGGTTCTTGGTGGTGGAACGGGTGCACTGGTGAAGGGATGGTGATTTTATCAGTATTTGACTGTGACTTAAACCTGAAAGCTTTGTATTTTTTTCCTTTTTTTCACGGTGGTTCAATAAAATATTTCTTTAAAAAAATTAATAATAGTAATAATAATAATAACAATAATAATGATGTCTACTTCGTATTTTATGTATTTTATGGCACTTTAAAATCTATTGCACTTTTTAATGGTAGTCCATTATCAAAGTAAGATTGTTACTAGATCTGAGTGTGACTAAAACCACAAAATCTTCTAGAGATGTTATCAAAGGTTGAGAAAGAACGACCTGGAAGAACATATTTGAAAGCTGGGAGTAAAAGTGATATCTCAGATTCATTCCAAAGTCAAAAATATCACATCACTACTTAGCATAAAAGCTGTCATTGGCTTTCAAACACAAGTCTTTGTGTTTAATAAGTATATATGTTAAAAATAATGAATGGATGAGGACATCCATATTACAAAAATCAATAAATAAAATCAGGAGTTAGAGAAATAGTGCAATGAATGGGTAAGATACTTCTCTTGTACGTGACTGACCTGGGTTAAATCCTGGCACTACATATGATTCCCTGAGGCTTAACAGGGGTAAATCTTGAGCACAGAACCAGGAGTAAGCCTGAGAACAATCATATATGGCCCCAAACCCAAAAATCTTTGAAAGGCATACCTGATCCTATCACATGAACTTACATTATTGTCCTACAGAAATTAAGATGATTTTGCTAATGGTATGAATATGTTTTGAGAATATCAATTAGGACATTATTTAACCATCTCATGTTCTTCCTGGCATCACCTATCATGTTCCAATATACTGTCTATGTCTGTGTCAGCATCCATATCTATAGCTAAATTCATGATCTTGTCCATACTGTATTTTATGTCATCAGTGAAATATAGTGAGAGATGTTCTGAGTTTATAACTTTTATTACTTGAAGTATTAGTAGTGATTTTTATCATTATTCAAATTAGTAACCAAAATGTAATTTATTATATGTTACTGTCAATTTAATTATCAACATTTTAAAAGCGTATAGATATAGACCTTTCTTTTCATACACAAAACTCCATACATGAGCCTCTTTTTAGTCTTTGCTTCTTGTCTATTTTTTGTGCTGCTGACAGACTTCCTGAAATGTGGTTGCTATTGATGCCTGCTTTACAGGATATTCTCTGCTATTGGGGGCCTATTGGAACTTTCTTTGATTGTCATAAAGAACCAATTTTATAGATAGCACCACTAGTTATCTTAATTCCTACCTGGGACATAGGGCAAATTCTTAGAAAATCATCCTCTTTACTCTTAACAAAGCCTAACTTACACACACACACACACACACACACACACACACACATACACACTCTCCACACACTCACAAAAGTTCTTCAGTAGTATCCTGGGCTGACCTAAAGGGACAATTTTAGAAACATAATTACTGTTATTCAATTTTACCCATGGACTGGTTCAGGCTCTGTGTTTTTATATAGAGATAAAATGATGAGAGAGTTATGACCTCAGCTTGAAAATGTTCTTTCTGGTAGGGAAATATGAAAGTTGATCAGTATTATAGGGAAGAAAAAGCTTAGAAATAGACTCAAGCAATCAAACATTTTCTGACTCTTCTTTCCTCCTTATCCTGGTTTTATTTCTGATGTACTGAATAGCGTTTGGCAACAGAAAAGTCAAAGTTAAGATATCTTATTTGGGGTTAGTTGGAATTCAACAATAAATGATTTATTGGGGCAGGGTCGCTACATAGCTTTGGATAGCAGTGGCATCAGAGGACCCGGGAGGAGCTGTGAGGAGAGGTAGATGATCATTTATTTTTCTAATGAGACTTTAAATCCTAAAAATCAGTTACTATGTAACATTTTGAAAAGTGATTTAGATGTCAGTAAGAATCTACATCTCCTAAAATGAAAGACAGCTATAGATTTAGTAGGTTCCAAAAACAAACAAACAAACAAACAAACAATGCTGATCTGGTAAAGAGGTGAAGGCTAATACCAAGATATTATGTGCAAAATCATATTGTAAAGAGGTTTTATAATCTCAAGAAGAGGAGAATGATATCATCTGCATTGATGATTGATCAAAACTAATTTCTTACATAATTTTTGCCATCATCATGTCACTGCCATGAGTAATTTGAGTAAAAACATCCAGCCACCTAGACTATCTGTGCTATTTTTAAATCAGAATCTCATACATATTGTTATATCCTCCCTTCCTTAATAAATAAGTAGCAGTTGAGGTTGTGTATGCTGTAGTGTTTGTGAATACAGGGTTGTTTATATGAGTTAAGTCCTTTTTTACATTGGTTTTTAAACTTCTATTACCCTCTAAGTCATGTTTGACTCACTGTTTTCTTTTAAAAACAGGTCACCAGAGCACCACCCAATTGGCCACCCTCCATTGCCACACCTGGTTTGCTCCCTCCAGCAGGACAGTGAACCGGCCCCAGGCCACCACTTAACCCCCTCCTTGCCAGGCACCCCACCCACATCGCAGTAGTGGGCGTGGCCTCCACAGAAGTGGGTGTGGCCTCTCTTGGGGTGGCTGCAGTAATTTTCTCCTTTCCTGGCACTCTGGACTCACATCTCCATTTCCATCACCTAATTCTGTGGAGAATATCCTGGCCATCTCAAACTCAGGCCAATAGTCTAGTAGCCTTTTCCTATTGTACCATAATATTGGTGTCACTAGAAGCTCCACAAGTCCAATATAAAAGAACACATCCTCCAAAGCTTCACTTGAGTTCTCACATAAGCCGCCAAGTAATACCTGAAAGGAAGGTGATAATCTAGAAGAGGGAAAAGGTAATCACCATAGACCGAGCTCATCTCGAACCCTTTCTCACCATTAGAGGGGAATACTGATAGTGAACTGGAAGGTCCCACCACCATACTACTAGAAAAACATGAAGAAACAGTGAAAATAGCCACCAAGAGGAGATGAGGAAAAATGTCCTGACACCTCAACAAGCATTACCCACAAATATGATCTCTTTGATAAAGAATTTAGAGATGCAATGTTGAAAATGCTCAATGAACTCAAAGAAATGTTTCAACAGGCATCCAGTTAATTAAAGGAGGGCATGAAAGAAACAATGAAATGGACAGCCGAGAAAGTACAGGAAGAAATGAGAGCAGAAATAAAATAAAAAACTACAAAAAGAGGTGTCACAAATAAAGGATTCTGTAGATGAAATTAAAAACTCAGTGGATGCCCTCAACAGTAGAATGGCTACAGCCGAAGACAGAATAAGCGAGCTTGATGATAAGGCGAAATAAGCAATGGGAAAAGACCTCAAAAATCTCCCGTAGGCAAATCAGAGACCTAAGGGATGATTTCAAGAGGATCAACATTAGAATCATCAGGGTACCAGAAGGACAGGAAGACAATCCTAATGAAAAAGCCATAATTAAAAATATCATTGCTGAAAAGTTCCCAGAGCTGGATAATGCAGGCATCCAGATCCAAGGAGCCCGAAGAGTGCCAGCTAAAAGAGACCCTAGTAAAAAGACTCCAAGACATATCACAGTCAGAATGATGGATGCCACAGATAGAGACACAATACTGCAAGCAGCAAGGTCAAAGAAGGAAATCACGTACAAAGGAGCATCCCTTAGATTTAAAGCAGACCTATCAGAAGAAACTGTCCAAGCTCAAAGACAATGGTGGGATATACTGAAAAAATTTCAATGAAATGAATGCCTCACCAAGAATACTTTATCCAGCTAAACTCTCGCTCAAACATGAAGGAACAATACACTATTTCATGGATAAACAACAGCTCAGGAACTTCATAGACTCAAAACCAAACATAAAAGAAGGACTAAAGGGGCTACTGTAAGACAAGAAAAAACCCTACAAGCACAACAAACCCCTACAGAAAGATTGCACAAGAACCCCATGGCAATAATCTCCCTCAATGTTAATGGGCTAAATGCACCAATTAAGAGACACAGAGTGGCAAAATGGATTCAGAAACTAAACACAACATTCTGCTGCCTACAAGAAACACATCTGAGTAGTCAGAGCAAATACAGATTCAAAGTCAAAGGTTGGAAAACAATCCTGCAAGCAAACAACTCCCTCAAAAAAGCCAGGGTGGCCATACTAGTATCCGACAACATAGATTTCAGGTTGAAAAGGATCAGAAGGGACAGTGAAGGCCACTTTTTGCTAATCAAGGGATATGTAAAGCAGAAAGAAATCACACTTCTAAATGTGTATACACCTAATGAGGAACCAGCTAAATACTTAAAACAACTGCTAACAGATTTTAACAAGGACACTGCTAGCAACACAATAGTAGTTGGAAACTTTAACACTGCCCTATCACCGCTAGATCACAACAAGACTAAAACTCAGCAAGGAAACACTGGCACTGAAGGAAGAGATAGAAAAGAGATGGTTAATAGATCTATACAGGGCTTTGCATCCCCAAAAGAAAAAATACATATTTTTTCCAGTGCACATGGAACACTTTCCAAAATTGGCCACGTGCTGGGTCACAAAATATACCTCAACAGAATCAGGAAGATAGAAATTGCATCATCTTTTCAGACCATGATGCATTAAAGATATAAGTTAATCAGGCACACACACGAAAACAAAATCAAACACCTGGAAATTAAACAACTCAATGTTGAACAATGAGTAGGTCAGAAAGTAAATCAAGGAAGAAATCAAAAGATACTTGGAAACAAATGAGAATGAAGATACGAATTACCAGAACCTATAGGACTCAGCTAAAGCCATGTTAAGGGGAAAATTTATAGCTCTGCAAGCATTCCTCAGGAAGGAAGAAAGGCCTACATAGATAACCTGGCTTCACAGCTGAAGATACTAGATAATGACCAACAACTGGCCCAAACAAGGCAGAAAGAAAGAAATAACAAAACTTAGAGCAGAAATTAACAAAATAGAAACCCAAAAACAATCCAAAAGATTAATGAAACCAAGAGCTGGTTCTTTGATAAAATAAACAAGATTGATAAACCACTAGAAGCTCACAGAGAGAGAGAGAGAGAGAGAGAGAGAGAGAGAGAGAGAGAGAGAGAGAGATGTCTCGTGCCGCGGGACCAAGTTATTAAGGGTCTGAAAAGGCGCTACCTGAAAGAGCAAGGGCAAGAAAGAAGAGGGAGACCAAGCAAGTAGATGTTGTCAAGGTCTCGTTTATTGAAGGCAGAAGCACAAAATATATAGGCTGTAGGGCAGGCCGGAACAGGGGTCTGGAGGGAGTCACAAGGGGTATTTGCGTAAGGGGACATGACGGGCAGGAGCATGATTTGTCTGTGCTTTTTTGTCCTCAGCACACCATGTCTGTCTCTGTAACAGTACAGCTATTATCTTGTGACGCATATATTTTCATAATATCCTGGTGGCTAATCTTTGTTCAGGGAACGGCCAAGTTCTCTTTCCCAAGGTTTCGGCCCCCAACAGAGAGAGAGAAAGCGCGTGAGAGAAAGAACCCTTATAAACTGAATCAGAAATGAAAAGGGGGACATCACAACAGAAACCAAAGAAATTCAAAAGATCATCAGAGACTACTTTGAAAGTCTGTATGCCACAAAACAAGAAAATTTAGAAGAAATGGATAAATTCCCAGATTCCTATAATCTCCCAAAGTTGAACTGGAATCTCCCAAGAAGATCTGGAATACCTTAATAGACCTATTAATATCAAAGAAGTTGAAACTATAATCAAAAGTCTTCCAAAAAACAAAAGCCCAGTACCAGATGGATTCACTAGCAAATTCTTCCAAACATTTAAAGAGGACCTATTGTCAGTTCTTCTCAAAATTTTCCAGGAAATTGAAGAAACAGAAACTCACCCAAAAAGTTTCTATGAGGTATATATCTTCCTAATACCAAAATCAAATGAAGATACCACAAAAAAAGAAAACTACAGACCAATATCCCTGATGAACATGGATGCATAGATCCTCAACAAAATATTAGCAAATAGGATCCAATAACTCATCAACAAAAGAAAAGATAAAAACCATATAATCATATCAATAGATGAGATAAAGCATTTGACAAGATCCAGCACCCGTTTATGATGAAAACTCTCACCAAAATGGGTATGGAATGGACTTTCCTCAATATAGTCAAAGCCAGCTACCACAAGCCTATGGAAAGCATCATCCTCAATGGGGAAAAGCTAAGAGACTTCCCTCTAAGATCAGGGATGAAACAAGGATGCCCACTCTCACCACTTCTGTTCAATATAGTACTGGAAGTACTTGCAATAGTGGTTAGGCAAGAAAAAGATATTAAGGGCATTCAGATAGGAAAGGAAGAAACCAAGCTCTCACTATTCACAGATGATATGATACTATATTTAGAGAACCCTAAAACCTCTACCAAGAAACTCCTAGAAACAATAGACTTGTATAGTAAAGTCGCAGGCTATCAAATCAATACCCAAAAGTCCATGGCCAGCCTACACACGAATAACGAGAGAGAAGAAAGTGACATGAAAAAAGCAATCCTGTTCACAATCAAGACTCAGAAAATCAAATACCTTGAATCAGCGTAACTAAGGAGGTAAAGGACTTGTACAAAGAAAACTACAAAATGCTAATTCAGGAAATGAAATAGGACACGGGAAATGTGAATATATCCCCTGCTCATGGATTGAGAGAATTAACATTGTCAAAATGGCAATACTCCCCAAAGCATTGTACACATTCAATGTGATCCCTATGAGGATGCCCTTGACATTCTTCAAAGAAATGGAGGAAACACTCCTGCAATTCATATGGAACAATAAGCCCCCATGAATAGTAAAGCAATTCTTCAGAAAAAGAAAATGGGAGGAATCAACCTCCCCAACCTCAAACTCTACTACAAAGTGGTAATAATTAAAACAGCATGGTACTGGAACAAAGGCATTGCTGCAGACCAATGGAACAGGGTTGAATATACTGACACCCCCCCCAAAAAAATATGATCATCTAATCTTTGATAAGGGATCAAGAAATGTGAAGTGGAGCAAGGAAAGCATTTCTAACAAGTTGTGCTGGCAAAACTGGACAGCTATCTGCAAAAAAAATGGGCTCACATCTCTACCTAAGACAATGCATAAAAGTCAGATCAAAATGGATTAAAGACCTCAACATCAGACCAGAATCTCTAAGGTACTTTGAAGATAAGTTCGGCAAAACTCTCCACAACATTGAAGCTAATGGTATCTTCAAAGATGACATGCCACTGGCCAAGCAAGTGAAAACAGAGATAAACAAATGGGACTATCTTCAACTAAGAAGCTTCTGTACCTCAAAAGAAACAGTGACCAACATACAAAGACAGTCCACAGAATGGGAAAGGATATACCCATCTGATAAGGGGTTGATATCAAGGATATACAAGGCACTGGTTGAACTCCACAAGAAGAAAATATCCAACTCCATCAAAAAGAGGGGTGATAAAATGAACAGAAACTTTCTCAAAGAAGAAATCTGAATGGCTAAAAGGCACATGAGAAAATGCTGTACATCACTAATCATCAGGGAGATGCAGATCAAAACAACAATGAGATATTATCTCACACCACAGAGACTGGCCCACATCCAAAAGAACAAAAGCAACTGGGTGGGGGACTGGGGAGGTGGGGGGGAGAGGGGAAGGTATACTGTGATTCTTATGGTAGAATATGTGCACTGGTGAAGGGATGGGTGTTTGAGCACTGTATAACTGAGACTTAAACCTGAAAGCTTTGTAACTTTCCACATGGTGATTCAATAAAAGAATAAATTAATAAAAAATAAATAAAAAATGAAATAAAATTTATAACCAAGGTACCAATTACAGGTACATTTAGTAAGTTGAAACATGTAACAAATTAATATTAATAAGCTCTGTCTTCTTGACAGTACTCTGATGCTTATTTTGCCCCCATTTGTTGAGTTTACTTTTTCTGATAACCAAAAAAAAGACATGACAAATCTGTCATTTATGTGCTGAATCTGGTTTATAATCAGGACCAGAAATGAATATTTACTTGAAAGATGGTAAAAAGGGTTCCTTGCTGTGTTAAGAAAATGTTCATGGGGTTGGATGTTTTCTTCTTGTAGAGTTCAACCAGTGATTTATATACCATTGATATCAACCCCTTATCTGATGGGTATTGTGTAAATATCCTTTCCCATTCTGTGGTTAGTCTTTGTATTCTGGTCACTGTATCTTTTGCGGTGCAGAAGCTTTTTAGTTTGATGTAGTCCCATTTGTTGATCTCTGTTTTTACTAGATTGCTTAGTTCCGTGTCATCTTTGAAGATACCTTTATCTTCAATATCGTGGAGGGTTTTGCCGACCTTGTCTTCAATGAACCTTATGGTTTGTGGCCTGATGTTTAGATCTTTAATCCATTTTGATCTGACTTTTGTGCATGGTGTCAGGTCAAGGTCTAAGCCCATTTTTTTGCATGTGGTTGTCCAGTTGTGCCAGCACCATCTGTTAAAGAGGCTTTACTTGCTCCACTTCACATCTCTTGCTCCCTTATCAAAGATTAGATGTTCATACATTTGAAGTTGTGTGTGGGGATATTCCACCCTGTTCCATTGGTCTGTGGCTCTGCCTTTGTTCCAGTACCATGCTGTTTTAATTGTTACCGCTTTGTAGTAGAGTTTAAGGTTGGGGAGGGTGATGCCTCCCATCATCTTTTTCCCAAGAATTGTTTTAGCTATCCGTGGGCATTTATTGTTCCATATAAATTTCAGGATTGCTTGCTCCGCTTCTTTGAAGAATGCCATGGGTATCCCTATAGGGATCGCGTTAAATCTGTATAATGCTTTTGGGAGTAGGCATATTCTATTTTTAATCCCTTATTTCTTTGAAGACATCATGTAGTCACTGATTTCAAGGCCTTCAGAAATATCTATATGTGGCTACACATATAGATATTATAGAAAAACCCACACATATGTCTGGGTTTTTCCTGTACTGTGTCAGGGCAATCTTTGGTTTGGTGCAAACCAGCACATGGCTATGAGCAGAAACACCATAATTTGAACTTGTTTCATTATATCTCAATCTATTTTCTAGGACACATTAAAAGAAAATGTTTTTTTTAAATAAGTATTGTTCTGAGTTTGGAGAACTGATACAGATGTTAAAGGTGCTTACCCTGCATGAGTTCCATATCCAGCTTCATACCCAGAACAGCATATCGTCCCCCAAACACTGTCCTGACTTCATGCCTAGGGAGCACTGTCCAGGGTGCTCCCTAGGCATGGAGCCAGGAGTAAGCCCTGACCAACACCAGGTTTGCTCTGAACCCCCCAACACATGCCCCTCAATTACCTGAAACGATTTCACATACAACCAGAGCACTGGTCCCATTCTCGGAAGAAATGCTATAACTAGGCGTAGTCCTAAAGACCATCTCTCTGGTCCTCTGCATCTGGTAATGCTGGACTCCACACTGAGAGCCTATCCCCAGTAAGTAGCACTGACTTGAAAGCCTCTTGAAAAATGCCTACTAAGTAAAAATCCCTGAGGGCTTTAAAGAGTGGAGGAACTGCCAGTGGGTGTGTGGAGTGGGAAGGTGGAAGGTCTGGAGTAAATATGGGGGCTGAGGCAGCTCAGATAAGGTACACCTTTTGTTTTATTTGCCTTGAGTCATGGTTCTCAATTCAGGAAACCTGTTCCATTGTTTCTTCAGTTTTTGCCAACTGTTCAATATCAGAAGAAAGTGAGACCATAAAAATTGCTCTGGAATAGACAATTCTACTCAAGTAATCTACATTTTCAATAATTTCCTCTTTTGATTACAGTGTATCTTATGAAATATTATTGAGAATTGAAGAGAACAAAAAGGAATACTAGGTGGCCTTTGTGAAGCTCGTATGCATCGTTACTGATCAGCTGATACCACTTCAATTGTGTCAAGAGTCAGCTGGGCTTGCACCTGCTCCGGCTTCCCTGAATCTTCTCTCCGTTTCTCTTACTCATGTGTCCTGTTTCATTCTGCAATGAATGACACCTTTGTCACCAAGGTCAGAACACTCACTGGGATCTGAAAAAGTTCTGGTTTGTTATTTGCTGTTTGTTCAGGGTTTCTTACAGACTGCCTGACCTGTGCACAGTATAAGGTCATATCAGCTTTCCACATTTGATGTGAAGACAAATCTTAAAGAGAGAATTTAACCCTTTTCACAGGTGGTTAAGACAATTATGTAGTGTGCTGCATAATGGCATTTTGTCAATGACCGAACACATAATGATGGTAGTCCCTATGTCTAACCTAAGTGTGGAGTGGTTTATACACATCTAGGTTTGTATAATGACACTCTAGAACATCTTCACCATGACAAAATTGTCAAACAGAACATTTACAAGCATTTAACTCTGACATTAAGTGGGCCATGAGCACTTAATGACTTATGTATTTCTATATTTTTCATTACAACTAAGATAATACCTAGCTGAAAGACTTCAGTGTTTGCTCACCATTGCATCCTATAGTGGGAGCATGAGACTTAATAACTTGTATGACTTGTCATTGATACAATGACAAGTGCTCATCGATTTGTGCCAGTAACATCTCCATTCATCTCTGTCACATGCTAGTGTAGCCCAACAGCATCTGTTGGCTCCAGGAATGAGAAGAGCCTCAAACCCATTCATTTAGGATCTTGACGAAGAAGTCTGACCATCTTGTAGGTGGGT
Source organism: Sorex araneus (assembly GCF_027595985.1). Classification (NCBI taxonomy): domain Eukaryota; kingdom Metazoa; phylum Chordata; class Mammalia; order Eulipotyphla; family Soricidae; genus Sorex; species Sorex araneus. The sequence continues at coordinate 220,599,401 of NC_073302.1, forward strand.
GGCCATGCGTTCTTTTGACGTCCCATGGAATCCAGTCAGTAACAGGTCTAGTCCAGCGGTTGTCTCAAATCGCATTACGTGTCTGGACCATCTGATTTTCGATACCTTGGCAAACGAGACAGCATCCTTGATTCATGATCGTCGATGGAGGTCGGAACTCCAGATTCCTTTTCTCACTTGAGTGAAACATGATATTCCGAGCAAAGCTCTTTTAATTCCTCTTTGGAATAGCTGAATAGCGTTCTCATCCTGCTACCGTAGGGCCCAGATCTTTGAGGTGTATGTTAGTGCAGGAAGAATGGTAAAGTCAAAAAGATGTGCCCAGAGCCAGAGGTTCTTCGTCTTCTTAACAACTTCTTTGAAGCTCTTGAAGGCGTTCCACACTGCTCACTTCCTCCTGTGCAGCTCAAGTGCCAGGTCGTTCCTCATGTTGAGTTCTCAACTTAGGTATACATAGCTGCTGCATTCGGAGGTGTTCGTTCCATTGAGAGCAAATGGAACTTCAGGAACTAGTCCATTTCCCATGAACATTGTCTTCTGAGATTCAGCTGCAGTCCTACCTTTCCACACTCGCGGTCGAAGTTGGCCAGCATTTGTGCTGCTTGGCTCATGTTTGGTGTTATTAGAATGATGTCATCAGTGAAGCAGAGGTGGCGTTGTTGCTGACTGTCTATCTTCACTCCCATTCCTTCCCATTCCAGTCATTGCATGATGTTCTCCAGGATGGCACTGAAGAATTTTGGTGAAATGTTATCACCCTGCCGAACCCCTTTCTTTACGTCGATGATAACTTTCTTGTAGAATGGTGAGATCCTGGTGGTGAATCCATAATACAGCTCATGGAGGATCTTGATGTACTGAGTTTGAATGCCCTGTTTGGCTAGGGCTTCGATGACTGCTTCAGTCTCAACAGAATCAAAGGGCTTCTTTAAATTGATGACGTTAGAGAGAGTGGCATCTTGAACTATCACAAAACCTCAATGAGCTTGGTCACCATGTGGATATGGTCCATCGTGCAGAATCCTTTTCAGAATCAAGCTTGCTCACATGATTGTCCTTCATCTAGTGTTCTACCAATCCTATTCAGGATGACTTGAGTGAATAACTTGTAGACAACGGACAACAGGCATATAGGGCGATAGTTGCTGATGTCATGGATGTCTCCCTTCTTGTACAACAGAATGGTCCTGCTGGTTTTCCATTGTGACAGAAACTTGCTTTTAGACAGGAAGCCTGTGAAGAGCTGAGTCAGTGTATTGACGAGTACTGGCAGCAGATTCTTCAGGTGTTCAAGTCTGACCTTGTCTGGAGCAGATACTGTATGCTTCTTTACCAACAAAATGGCATGTCAGATTTCGGAAGGGAGAATGTTGGGAATAATATATCCATCCTGTGGAATTTGGTATGTGGGCAGGTGAATATGACTATTGGAGAGACCCGAGTAGAAGTCGTGGATAACCTTTCCCATTGCTCTCTGGAAGATGTGACAGATCCATCAGGATGTTGGAGGACAGTCATCTTGGTCTTATAGTTGGCAAAGGACAGGCGGGTGTTGTGAATACTCAAATACTTTTCTCGACTTCTGCCACATCAGCCAATGCTGCTGCTCTTCTCCCTTTGAGATATTCCTGTATTGCTTCTCTGCACAGCTTTGTGAGCTCAGACATTACCTTGTTATTGTCTGATGCTCGTGCCAAACCACATTGGCGAATAAGCTCAAAAGTTTCCGAAGATAGGCATCTTTTTGTGGCTTTCTCTCTCTTGGTGTTACTCACTTAATCATGGAGGTGCTGAACCAGTTGATCGTATTCCTTGTTGATGTTGTCAACGACAGCATCTTCCCATATTGCCACAATAGTGCCAAAGAGCTCCCAATTCTTGGTCATTCTGGGAGTTCTCTTCTTAAACTTTGCAGCCTTTTCTTTCCACTCTGTGAAGTAGAATTTCACATGAAGTAGACGGTGGTCTGATCTCATTTGGAATTTCGCAACAACAGTGACATTGGTCAGGCAAAACCTTCGATTGAATAAGATGTGGTCAATTTTGTTATGGAACTGTCCACTGGGAGACGCCCATGTCCAACGTTTAGATTTGGCCTTCTGGAACTGCAGGTTACCATAGATGGTCTTGATCAACATGATGAACTCAGACAATCTCTCACCCTGTTTGTTCCATTATAGCCTGTGGGTCCTGATGTGGAGTTCTTTGGGCGACCTTCTCAGTCCTATCTTGGTGTTAAAATCACCTACAATGATCTTGTAGAAGGTGTGGTCTTCTTTATAGAACATCTCCAGCTCCATGTAGAATTTCTCTATTTCTTTGTCGTAGTTGGATGTTGGTGTATAGACAATAGAGATTTGCTGGAGTGATAGCACAGCAGGTAAGGCATTTGCCTTGCATGCGTCTGGCTCAGGTTTGATTCCCAGCATCCCTTTTCCCCTCAATAGTTCACCGAGAGGGTTGGCAATGGGGCCAACCTGTGAAGAGTGAACCAACAGGTGCTGCCCAGAGATGCAGGCAGGTGCAGGGCTGGACTCCTTACATCGACTATGTTGATCTGACCAGTACTTTCTGTATGTGAGCAGTACATCCATGCACAAGGTGTGTGGCATGTTCTTCAGGGTGCAGATCATTACAACATGCCACCCATACAGCAGAACCTATCAAGCTACCTGTGGCATATTCAATATGCCAAAAACAGTAACAAAAACGGTCTCATTCCCCTGACCCTGGAAGAGCCCCCAATACGACAGTGTTGAGAAGGATGACCAAGGAGAGGCTGCTAAAATCTCAGGGCCAAACTAGGCTGCCAAAATGAAGAAGGACTAAAATGACTGTCTGCACTTTTAACACACATATGCTGGCATCGGTAGCATCCATCAAGGACCTGATAGAAGATCCTTGCGTAGAAGTGTAGAAGATCAAGTACAACATCATTAGATTGACTTAGATGAGAAGGCATCGATCACATCACGCTGTTTTCAACACTGGAGAAGAACTGTTCCTTGAAACACATGACAGTCTTTAGAGGCATTGGTGGTGTCGGTGTCCTCATCAACACAAACTTGGCCATGAGCATCGATTTGTTCAATTGCCTAACAACCTGAATCGAATGATTAGATGTGGCTCATTGCTGGCAGTTTCTATGAGACTTAATAGAGAAAATAAATTTTATACTTGCCATGTATCACATATGTGACTTTGACAACCATGTAATTTCTGTTTCTTTTAAATGAAGTGCTGTGAGTTGTTGTGCTGTGAGGATTTAGTTGAATATAGAAGTGTGCCATGCTTTCATACAGTAGTGCTATAGCATGGGTAAGGCATTAAATTCAGTTTTAGTCAGGGAAACTAACATTAGCTGATTTAGGGTGGAGAGGGCACACCCAGCGATGCTCAGGGATTATTCCCAGTTCTACACTCCGGAATTATTCCTGGTGGTTCTCAGAGAACCATATAGCATGCCAGGGATTTGAACCTGCGTCAGCCCTATGCCAGGCACAGTCTACCTACTGAATTATTGCTATTGTCCAACATTAGTTGATTTAACAAATAAACCTCAAACCTCAGATTCTTAAGAAAGAGAAGAACCATTTAATCACAGAATTCCCAGTGCACTGTGAAGGGACCAAGTAGATTTTGACCTGTTTCTTTGAGAGGCCCATGCTCTGAGTTCCCCTCTTCCTGCTCTGAGTTCTCTAGGTTCTCATACTCCTTTGTATTCGATTATTCATCAAGGAAGAGGAGGAGTTTAGAGGAGCACATCTGTTCTCAACTGCCTTGGCTTGAAAGTGACTCACATCAAAACATGTAAGTCTCACTGTGCCTGTGAAGAGGACAGCATCCTAGACACTAGGAAGCACCTCGAGTTTCTGTTACAGAACTTGATGTTGCTAATTATTATAATCCTCCATGGAGGAATTCTTCTGTGCCTATTATACTGTTTAAAATTGAATGCCATATGGTAAATACGTGATCTCTTTGAGGAATGACAATCTCTGTGAGAGACTAACTTGAGCAAGCTGAATTGAATTTGTAATAAATGCATCTAATCTTTCAATGCAAATGTTGTGAAATTGATTACAAAGGAAGAAGTTTATTATGACACTGCTGGGTAAGATAGGGCTAAGAGAATAATGACCTTATAAATTTAAGGTAGTGAGCAATAATTGTACATGCCATTCCTATAGACAGATCATTTGCTTTGCTTTTTAAAATTAAAAAATTTGTATTGTATCATCATGGGATAGATCATAACAAAATTATTCATGATTGCATTTCAGTCATACAATGTCCCAATACCCATTCTTCAGCAGTGTAATTTCCCAGCACCAGTGTCCCCTGTTCCCCTCCCACCCCTTCAAGCCATCCCCCACCCCAATCTGCCTCTATGGTATGCACCCCTCTTCTCTCTCTCTCTCTATCTCTCCCTATCTCTCTCTCTTTCTCTCATTTTAGGCATTAAGGTTTGCAATACAGATGTTGAAAGATTATCATGTATATCCCTTTACCTGCTTTCACATTCAGTTCTTGTCCAGAGTGATCATTTCCAACTAGTATTGTCATAATGGACCCTTCTCTATCTTAACTACACTCCATCCCCCACACCCTTGTGGCAATTTCCAACCATTGACCTGTCCTCCTAGCCCGTTTTCCCTGGCCTTGGAAATTATTTTCATACTGTTTTTATATGTCCTACAAATAAATGCAGTCATTCTATAGCTGTCCTCTCCTTCTGACTCATTTCACTCAATATGATACTCTCTGAATCTGTATGGATAGACTTGCTTGCTTTGGGGGTTGGAATCTACCTATGTGTTAGTATGCTTCAGTAACACTGAATCCCAAGTTACTCGTTTCTTAAGTTTTATCATTTCCTGCTCATGCTTCATATCCAATATATTTGGCAAAGGTCTCTGCTGATCATGGTAACTTACAGACTCAGAATCTAACTTCACATGTGATTCTGTGACAGATATTCTGAACGGGAAAGGAGACAGGAGGAAAGAACATTTCTCTCTGGAAAGAGCATGCATCAGTGCCTTTCCCATTTCCCCCATTTCCACTATTCCTTCATTTTCCTTTTCAGTAAGATAATTGGCATGCCAATGGCCATGTATAACAACAAAGGAGCCCAAACACTACCCAGTGGAGGAGAATGGGTCTAAGATTAAATGATTTTCTTCCTCTCATTCCTTGTTAGGAGAAAAACCAAATGAATGAGGACATAGCAAATGGAGAAACAAACAGAAATATATTCTCTAATGACTTAGAGGCACTTCAAACTTTGTTGATAGAAAAGATTACTTTGTTGATAGAAAAGATAATCAAACAAAACTTACAAAAAATTTTGATGTCATAGTTCCCCTGAATACCAGAATCAAGGCTGTATCTAACCCCATCATTTTAAACAACTTGGATAAACTTTAAAGATTTACGCTCAGCTTAAAAAGCCAGATACAAAGGATTACATATTGCATAATGTCATTTGTATGAAATTTTGGAACTGGAAAAGTGTAATACTGGAAAGCTAATCAGTGACTCTGAAGGATTACTGTGAAAATATAGATGCATATACAAAGACACTTTTTAAGGTGATGAGAATATATATCATGATGATGAGGCTGATTATATCACTGCATGAATTAGTTATTCATTAAAATATTCTCTCAAAACTGATTAATTTTAATCTATAGAAATTGCATTTTAGTACAAAATACTTTATAGACATTTTATAGACTTTATATAAAGTAAAAATTATTTTAAACTTTGAGTTGCATTTGAAGCATATGTTCTTGAAATCTAATAATATAATGCGGAGCAGCTTAATTAGAGAGAAACAGGCTATTCTCTTTGCTTTAACTCTGACTTCATACAGTTGTTTTAGCCATACAAACAGAAATTCTGAAACACTGATATATTGCTCTATCTAGTGAGTCCTCCTAAAACACAATGATCACCAGATTGTGACTGCATTTTTGTTCTAGGCTGTCCTAACTGAGGTAGTATAGCTATGATGCTGATCACCACTGACAATGCCTGGGTGATCAGCTGATTACTGTGGTTTGGGCCCAAAGAGCCTGTGGCCCACGATGTAAGATTTGACAGAAGACTTTTCACTAAATACATTGCTCTGTTTTAGAAAATAAACAAAAATCTTGCTGGGAGAGTTAAGCACACCAAAAGACAATAGGGTCTATGGGAAGACAGTAGAGTCCCCTTCTGCATTTTCCTAAAGATGCGCCTTTCCAACTTTTCATCAAGGTTATTCGAGATGCTGGTGATAGAAATTAGAAGAAAGAAAAGTGTAAAAGAAAAGTTGCACGCAAAGTCCAGGCAGATGTAGACGCTTGTCTCTAGGCTCATGTCCTTCTCTTTTAGGAACGCAATCTCTTCTGACTCACGCTGTAGAACCTCTCCAAGAGGCTTCCCCTCCATGTAAGAGCCTGGCCTCAACTTGGTTCTAAAACAGAGAGTAGACTGGGGTGGGACAAAGCAGCTGACACTGGCCTGGTGGCAGTTGATGGCTTGAGCAGCCCTGTGTGTGGTGGAAGGCAAGAGAACAGAGGGAACAGAGGATCAGAGGAGACCATTAGAGGGTGAGACAGATAGAGGTTTCAGGACGTTGAATTGCTGAAGCTTGATGAATAGTGGAGTTACTTTTTCACCCTCCCTAAAATTCTCTTTGGTTGAGGCATAAGTGGGTACAGCCCTTGAGTGTGGTTTACTCAAACATACCATGGTTTGCACTTTCTTCATTATTCCACCTTCTCTTTATCTTCAGTGTTTTTTCTTAGTTTTACACATCAATGGATAACTTCTTTATCTTTATTTGTTTATTGGTTTACAGGGTTTGTTTTGTTCTGTTTGTTTTTAGGAGAAGGTTGTTCACTCCAGACAGTATTCAGGGACACTGCAGATCAAATCCTGGTTGGCTGTGTCAAGGCAAATTCCCCTTCCACTGGACCATGACTCTGCCTCCTTTTTCTTTTACTTTTTTAAAAGTTTAGCTCTGTCTCCACCCTCACCCCCATTCCATGGTTGGCTTTCTATGTTGTAGAAGTTCGTTATTTCCTTGTCAAGTCAGATGATTGGAAGCCCAATAATAAGCACATGAAACTAAATTCATTTCCTGAAATATAATTTCAGTCAGGCCTCACATGTAGATATTTTGTTTCAAGACACTCTTCATGGCATGGGCTAGCGGTGCCAAGATGATTCTTGGTATAGATGCCAAAAACCATAGATAGCACTGAACCTATATATATATATGTATATATATATATATTGTTTCCGTCTATGTACACACACTTATAAAACACTTTATAACAGTCATAGTGATACTAGAATTGGTGGCTATAGGCTAACTTGCACCAATGAGACTGACACACATCAAAAAGAACAAAAACAACCAGTGTTTTTTTTTTTAATTAGTGAGTCACAGTGAGGGTACAGTTACAGATTCATACATTTCGTGCTTGTTTTTCCCTCATGCAGCGTATGGGAGCCCATCCCTCCACCAGTGTCCATTCTCCACCACCAATGAACCTAGTATCCCTCCCACCCCCCAATCCCATCCCCCCACCCCACCCCGCTTCTGTGGCAGGGCATTCCAATTTGTTCTCTCTCTCTCTCTCCTTTTGGATGTTGTGGTCTGCAATAGGGGTATTGAGTGGCCATCATGTTCGGTCACTAGTCCACTTTCAGCACGCATTTCCCTTACCAGGAGGGATCTCCAATCACATTTTATTTGGTGTTCCATTCTCCATTTGGTATGACTTTCCCCCAGTGTGTGAGACTAACTTCCAAGCTATGGAGTCAACCTCCTGGTATTATATACCACTATTATTAGTCTCTTACTCTGTTATTTTATATCCCACAGATGAGTGCAATATTTCTATGTCTGTCCCTCTCTTCTGGCTCATTTCACTTAGCATGATACTTTCCATGTTGATCCACTTAAATGCAAAGTTCATGACTTCATCTTTTCTAACAGCTGCATAGTATTCCATTGTATACATGTACCAGAGTTTCTTTAACCAGTCATCTGTTCTTGGGCACTCAGGTTTTTTCCAGGTTCTGGCTATTATAAACAGTGCCACAATGAACATATAAGTGCAGATGTCATTTCAACTATACTTTTTTGTTTCCCCAGGATATATTCCCAGAAGTTGTATTGCTGGATCAAATGGAAGCTCAATTTCTAATTTTTTAAGAAGCGTCCATATTGTTTTCCAAAGGGGCTGAACCAGTCAGCATTCCCACCAGCAGTGTAGGAGGGTCCCTTTCTCCTCACATTCTCTCCAACAGCGGTTGCTTTTGTTCTTTTGGAAGTGTGCCATTCTCTGTGGTGTGAGGTGGTATCTCATTGTTGTTTTGATCTGCATTTCCCTGATGATTAGTGATGCAGAGCATTTTCTCATGTACCTTTGAGCCATTCGTATCTCTTCCTTGGAAAAGTTTCTGTTCATTTCTTTGGGCCATTTTCTGATGGGGTTGGATATTTTCTTCTTGTAGAGTTCAACAAGTGCTTTATATACCCTTGATATCAACTCTTTATCAGATGGGTATTGAATGAATATCCTTTCCCATTCTGTAGATTGCCTTTGTATTCTGGTCACTATGTCTTTTGCAGTGCAGAAGCTTCTTAGTTTAATATAGTCCCATTTGTTTATCTCTGTTTCTACTTGATTGCTTAGTTCCATGTCATCTTTGAAGATACCTTTAGCTTCAATATCATGAAGTATTTGGGAGACCTTGTCTTCGATGTACCTTATGGATTGTGGTCTGATGTTGAGGTCTTTAATTCATTTTGATCTGATTTTTGTGCATGGTGTCAGGTCGAGGTCTAAGCCCATTCTTTTGCATGTGGTTGTCCAGTTATGCCAGCACCATTTGTTGAAGAGGCTTTCATTGCTCCACTTCACATTTCTTGCCCCCTTGTTAAATATTAAGTGATCATACATTTGGGGTTGTGTGTTAGGATATTCCACTCTGTTCCATTGGTGTTGGAATATTTCCCCTTTTCCAGCTGCCTTCTGGAGTTTTGTCACAGAAACCTAGCTGATCTTTGACCTGCAGATCTAAGGTGCTAGCCTAGTCTTTGGGATGTAAATTTCAGGTGCTGTCTAGTTTGTAATTGACATGTAGATTTCTTGCTGCAGCCCAGCCTGGTCTTTGGGATGTAAATCGGAGTGCTTTGAGCCCAAAGAAGGCTTCGGTTTTGGTTTTGTATCTTGTTTCCGAGGGCCAGACCCACGGAGAGAGAGATCGGGAGAGAAGTAGGAGGAGAAGAGGGAGAAGCCAGAAAGAGGCAGCAGTTGAGGAGTAGATCCAGAGAGAGGCTGGAGCTGGGAGTGCGGGAGATGAGAAAGATTGAAGATTGAATAAACGGTAACTAATCAGCAACCAGCTTGGTCCTCGTTCTTCCTTCGCCTGTCCTTGACCACCGGCCTTCCCGATCCAGTCCACACACTGCGGTTCCAGAGCACCGAACGCGGGTGGTGAGACAGAGCCGCCCAGAGAGCCCGCGAGTGCACTCGCCCCTCGGCGAGCTTTAGTTTTTTACACATTGGTCTGTGGCTCTGCCTTTGTTTCAGTACCATGCTGTTTTAATTGTTACCGCTTTATAGTAAAGTTTAAGGTTGGGGAGGGTGATGCCTCCCATCATCTTTTCCCCAAGAATTGTTTTAGCTATCCGTGGGCGTTTATTGTTCCATATGAATTTCAGGATTGCTTGATCCATTTATTTGAAGATTGTCATGGGTATCCTTATAGGGATCGCTTTAAATCTGTATAATGCTTTGGGGAGTATTGCCATTTTGACAATGTTGATTCTCCCTATCCATGAGCAGGGGATATGTTTCCATTTCCTCATATCCTCTTTTATTTCATGGAGTTGCGTTTTATTGTTTTCTTTGTAGAGGTCCTTTACTTCTTTAGTTAAGCTGATTCCAAGGTATTTGATTTTCTGGGGCACGATTGTGAATGGGATTGCTTTTTTCATGTCCCTTTCCTCTGTCTCATTGTTTGCATATAGGAAGGCTATGGTTTTTTGGGTATTGATTTTATAGCCTGCGACTTTACTGTACAGGTCAATTGTTTCTAAGAGTTTCTTAGTAGAGGTTTTAGGCTTCTCTAGATATAGTATCATATCATCTGCAAATAGTGAGAGTTTGACTTCTTCCTTTCCTATCTGAATGCCCTTAATATCTTTTTCTTGCCTAATGGTTATTGCTAGTACTTCCAGTACTATATTGAAGAGAAGTGGTGAGAGTAGGCATCCTTGTCTTGTTCCCGATCTTAGAGGAAAGGCCCTTAGTTTTTCCCCATTGATGATAATGCTTGCCATAGGTTCGTGGTAGATGGCTTTGACTCTCTTGAGGAAAGTTCCGCTAAAACCCATTTTGGTGAGAGTTTTCATCATGAATAGATGTTGGATCTTGTCAAATGCTTTCTCTGCATCTATTGATATGATCATATGGTTTTTATCTTTACTTTTGTTGATATGATGGATTATGTTGATTGATTTCCGAATGTTAAACCATCCTTGCATTGCAGGATGAATCCAATCCCACTTGATGTATGATCTTTTTGATGAGTTGTTGGATCCTATTTGCTAATATTTTGTTGAGGATCTTCACATCGGTGTTCATCAGGGATATTGGTCTATAATTTTCTTTCTTAGTGGTGTCTTTGTTTGCTTTTGATATTAGGGAGATACGTTCTTCATAGAAACTATTTAGGAGAGTTCCTGTCTTTTCAATTTCCTGGAAAAGCTTGAGGAGAACTGGCAACAGATCTTCTTTAAATGTTTGGAAGAATTCGCCAGTGAATCCATCTGGACCTGGGCTTTTGTTTTGGGGGAGACTTTTGATTAAAGTTTCGATTTCCTTGATATTTACGGGCCTATTCAGGTATTTTAAGTCTTCTTGGTTCAGTCTTGGGAGATTGTAGGAATCAAGGAATTCGTTCATATTTTTTAGGTTCTCTTGTTTTGTGGCATACAGACTTTCAAAGTAGTCTCTGATGATCTTTTGAATCTCCTTGGTTTCTGTTGTGATATCCCCCTTTTCATTTCTGATTTGGTTTATTAGTGTTCTCTCTCTCTCTTTCTTTGTGAGTCTTGCTAGCGGTTTATCAATCTAATTTCTTTTCTCAAAGAACCAGCTCTTTGTTTCATTGATCTTTCGGATTGTTTTTCGGGTTTCCATATCATTAATTTCTGCTCTAAGTTTCATTATTTCTTTTCTTCGATCTGGTTTGGGTTCCTTTTGCTGGTCCTCTTCTAAGATCTTGAGCTGCAAGGTCAAGCTATCTATATAGGCCCTTTCTTCCTTCCTGAGGAAAGCTTGCAGAGCTATAAATTTTCCCCTTAACACAGCTTTAACTGTGTCCCATAGGTTCTGGTAGCTTGTGTCTTCATTCTCATTTGTTTTGAGGTATTTTTTGATTTCTTCCTTGATTTCCTTCGTGACCCACTCATTGTTCGACAGTGAATTGTTTAATTTCCAGGTGTTTGATTTGGCTCTCTGCATCTGTGTGTGACTAACTTCCATCTTCAGTGCATCATGGTCTGAAAAGATAATTGATACAATTTCTATCTTCCCGATTCTATTAAGGTATAATTTGTGGCCCAGAACGTGGTCTATTTTGTAAAAAGTTCCATGTGCGCTGGAAAAGAATGTGTATTCTTTTTTGGTGGGGAGTGTATAGTCTTGTATAGGTCTATTAGCCCTGTCTCCTCCGTTTCTTCCTTCAGAGCCATTGTTTCCTTGCTGAGTGTTGTTCTTGTCAACCTATCCAGAGGTGATTAGGCAGTGTTGAAGTCTTTAACTACTATCGTGGTGCTAGTTATGTTCCCCTTAAATTCTGTTAGGAGTTCTTTTAGGTATTTTGCTGTTCGTTCATTAGGTGCATATATGTTTAAGAGTGTGATTTCTTCCTGTTGTACATATCCCTTGGTGAGTAGAAAATAGCCTTTGCTGTCTCTTCTGATCTTTTACAGCCTGAAATCTATGTTGTCAGATACTAGTATGGCCACCCCAGCTTTTTTGAGGGAGTTATTTGCTTGCAGGATTGTTTTCCATCCTTTGACTTTGAGTCTGTGTTTGTTCTGGCTATTCAGATGTGTTTCTTGTAGGCAGCAGATAGTTGGGTTTATTTTCCGAATCCATTTTGCCACTCTGTGCCTCTTGATTGGTGCATTTAGACCATTAACATTGAGAGAAATTATTGTCATGGGGTTTTGTGCCATTTTTCTGTAAGGTTTGTTGTTTTTGTAGGGTTTTTCCTTGTCTTATAGTAGCCCTTTTAGTCTTTCTTTTAAGTTTGGTCTTGAGTCTATGAAGTTCCTGAGCTGTTGTTTCTCCGTGAAATAGTGTATGGTTCCTTCAAGTTTAACTGAGAGTTTAGCCGGGTAAAGTATTCTTGGTGAGGCATTCATTTCATTAAGTTTTTTTTTCACTATATCCCACCATTGTCTTTGGGCTAGGAAGGTTTCCTCTGATAGGTCTGCTGTGAATCTAAGGGGTGCTCCTTTGTATGTGATTTCCTTCTTTGATCTTGCTGCTTGCAGTATTGTGTGTCTATCCACGGCATCCATCATTCTGACTATGATATGTCTTGGGGATTTTTTATTTGGGTCCCTTTTAGCTGGCACCCTTCGGACTCCTTGGATCTGGTTGCCCTCATTCTCTAGCTCTGGGAATTTCTTAGCAATGATGTCTTTAATTGTGTTTTTTTTTTTCATTGGGATTGGTTCCCTGTGCTTCTGGTACTCCAATGATTCTTATGTTGTTTCTCTTGAGGTCATCCCCTAAAACTCTAATTCGGTCTAGAGCCATTTTGAGGTCTTTTGTCATTATTTGTTGTTGCTGATATGCTTTCTGCAGCTCATCTTCAAGCTCACTGATTCTGTCTTTGGCTGTAGTCATTCTACTATTGAGGGCTCCTACTGAGTTTTTTATTTCATCTACCGATTCTTTTAATTGTGTCACTTCTGTTCGTAGATTTGAAATTTCTGCTCTCATTTCTTCCTGGATTTTTTTGGTGGACTGTTCCAAAGCTGCATCCATGTCCTCCCTTAATTTATTGAATGTTCGTTCCATAGTTGCTTTGAGTTCATCAACCATCTTTATGATTTCCTCTCTGAATCCTTTATCTGAGAGGAGGTTGTATTTCTGGGAAGTCCCTGTTGAAGGTTTCTGAGATCCTCTCTTCCATCTCTCCTGGAGGTGGGGATTTTCACTGTTTCTTCCTGTTGTTATGGGCTTTACTGTCAGGCGCACTTCCTTAGCTTGTGTGGGGCCTCAGTTGAAGACATGGGGCTATGGTCTCTTTACAAAGAACTTTTTGTGCAGCTTGATGTGTTCACCGACAATTTTTGTGAAATTAGGATAGGCTAGGCTAGTTGACTATTAGCCTATAGTGACTGAGATGACCAGGGTATTCTTCATAGGAATGTGTTATACCGATTGTGATCAAAGCATGATGTATGAAATGGGAGAAATAACTGTGGCTGCCGCTGCTCCAGAAGGAGGCCACTCCCCCCCTTTGAGACCACACCCCCTAAAGTGAGGACATGCCCCCAACAACCTGGGGAAGAAGCAGGGCTCAAGGCGGCATGAAGAGGTGACTGAGAGCAGTGAGATCAGGCGAGCTGGGAGTTTTAAAGCCCCAGACCCTGAGTGGGGGGCGATAGGAGAGCACATCTTCGCTGGGCAGGGTGGGCAGGGTCACCAGAAGAAAATCCCGATTACCTGGGGAAGAGGCGGGGCTCAGGGCAGCACAAAGAGGTGACTGAGAGCAGCGAGGCCGAGCAAGCTGGGAGCTTCAAAGCCCCAGACCCGGGCGGCAAAAACAACCAGTGTTGATGAGGATGTGGATGAAAAGGAACCCTCATTCACTGCTGTTGGGAATGTCAACTGGTTCAACCATTTTGGAAAACAATACCATCAGGACATTGGAGGGCAGTCATCTTGGTCTTGTAGTTGGTGAAGGATAAGTGAGCATTGCGAATACTTTTCTCGGCTTCTGCCGCATTGGCCAACACTGATGCTCTTTTCTCATTGAGGTCTTCCTTATCGCTTCTATGCACAGCTTTGAGAGCTTGGACGTTAGCTTGTGATTGCCCAGAGGCTCCTACCAAACCATATTGGTGAATGAGCTCAAGAGTTTCTGAAGATAGGCGACTGTTTGTGGCTTTCTCACTCTCAACATTCCTCAAGCAGTCATGAAGGTGCTGAACCAGTTGATTGCATTTCTTGTTGATGTTGTCAATGACAGCATCTTCTCATGTTGCTGCAATAGTGCCAAAGAGCTCCCAGTTGGTGGTCATTCTGGGAGTTCTCTTCTTAAACCTAAACTTTGCAGTCCTTTCTCCATGCTCTGTGAAGTAGAATTTTGTATGAAGGAGACAGTGGTCAGATCCCATTTGGAATCTTGGGACAACAGCGACATCAGTCAGGCAAAACATTGATTGAGTATGATGTGGTCAATTTTCTTGTGGAACTGTCCACTAGGAGTCTACCATGTCCAACGTTTACATTCGGCCTTCTGGAACTGTGAATTACCACTGATGGTTTTGGCCGACATGATGCCAGCATACGTGCATTAAAAGTACAGACAGTCATTTTGGCAGTCTAGTTCATCCCTTTGATTTTATCAGCCTCTCCTTGCTATTCTGTTTAATGCTGCCATATTGGGGGCTCTTTCAGTGTCAGGGGAATGAGGCCCATTGTTGTTACTGTTTTTGGCATATGGAAACAGGGTGTTCAAATTCAGTACATCAGGATCCTCCATGAGCTGTATTACAGATTTGCCACCAGGATTTCACCATTCTACAAGGAAAGTGATCATCAATGTAAAGAGAGGGATTCAGCAGAGTGATACCATTTCACTGAAACACTTCAGGCCACCCTCGATAACATCATGCAACGACTGGAATGGGAAGGAATGGGAGTGAAGACAGATGGCCGGCAACTACACCACCTCCACTTCGCTGATGACGTCATTCTAATAACACCAAACATTAGCCAAGCAGCACAAATGCTGGTCAACTTTGACCAGGAGTGTGAAAAGGTAGGACTGCAGCTGAATCTCATGAAGACAATGTTCATGGAAAACAAACTAGTCCCTGATGTTCCATTTGCTCTCAATGGAACGAACATCTCCAAATGCAGCAGCCATGTGTACCAGGGTCAAGAACTCAACATAAGGAACGACTTGGTACCAGAACTGCGAAGAAGGAAGAAAGCAATGTGGAACACCTTCAAGAGCGTTGAAGAAGTTGTTAAGAGTACAGAAACCTCTGGCTCCGGGCACATCTTTTTGACTCCACCATTCTTCCTGCACTAACATATGCCTTAGAAACCTGGACCCTACGAAAACAGGATGAGAATACTATTCGGGTATCCCAAAGAGGAATGAAAAGAGCTCTGCTTGGAGTTTCACGTTACACTCAAGTGAGAGAGGAAATCTGGAGTTCCAACCTCTGTCAACGATCAAGAATCAGGGATGCTGTCTCGTTTGTCAAGGTGTCAAAAATCAGATGGCCAGACATGCAAAGCAATTTAGAGACGACTGCTGGACTAGAGCTGTTACTGACTGGATTCCACAGGACGTCAAAAGACCGTGTGGCTGCCCACCTACAAGATGGTCAGACTTCTTCGTCAAAACCCTGAATGAACAGTTTGAGGCTCTTTGTGTTCCTGGAGTGAGCAGATGTCATTGGGCTACACCAGCACACAACAGGGACGAATGGAGATGTTACTGGTGCCTGCTTGAGCAAATCAAAGATCAATGGGATGACAAGTGGTGCAAATGATCATATTTCTAGTTCCAGTTTTTGGAACTTTTCCAGTTTTCATAGAATCCGAAGCAGTTTGAGACCCTATGTTACACATTCAGGTTTCTTTTCTCCTTATCTTCAATCACAGTGGTTGTTCCCAGACTTGTGATATAGGCTTTTCTCCCTCCTGTAAGTTGATATCTCATTATTGTTTTGATTCACATTTCCCAAATAATTAGTGATGATGAATATCTTTTCATGTGCCTGTTTCCAATGGTATGTGTTCTTTAAAGAAATAATCTATTCAAACAAGGGAATTGTTATTTTTGACTAATGCTGTGATTTCCACACTAGTTGTTGATCTGTTTATTTTCTTCTATTCAATCTTGGGAAGTGTACAATCTTAAAAACTCATCCATATCTTCTGGCTTTTTGAATGTAGGAGCTCAAAATTGTTTATAGCCTTTTATCGTTTGCTTTTATCTGGGAATGGCAAATTTTCCCTCAGGCTGTCTCTTGTTCAGAGATGGTCTCTCTCTGCCAGCTTGCAAAAGACCTTGAAAATATTGTCTAGGATATTGCTATCCTCTGACAGGATTTTGTAAGAGCAGAATTGTCAGGTTGGTGTGCCTGTTTTCCAGGCTTTACCTCTCCTTTTCCCAGGGCAAGTTTCTGTGTGAGGATGCTAGAAATCTTTCCTGTACTGTTGGTATCTGTTCTCGCCATCCCCTCCTATAGCACAGTCACACTCCTTAGCTTTTGATGCCATCTACTATTTCTGTCCCACAGTAAGGTTATTATACTAGAGATGATGGCTGGATTTTCCAGTGAGCTGTTTTAGTAGATCACCATGCATAATTCTATATTTAACTCAAATTTTGATGTAGTTATTGTTACAACAGTAGGGTATTATATGTTCCCTCTTTATTCAGTCATCTTCTGCTTATAATTTGCATGATGATTTTGAAAATCATCTGTCATTACACTTAATGATAGTTTATTTCTTGTTATTGTTTTGTTTGTTTTGTTGTGGAAAGTGGTTTAGGAACATATGTGGCAGTGTTCAGGGCTTACTCCTGGCTCTGTCCTCCAGGATCACTTCCGGCAGGGGTCAGGAAACAACTATATAAGGCTGGGTCTTGATCCCAGCTTGGTTGCATGTAAGACAAGAGCCTTATATGCTGTCTTACCTCACTCACCCATATGTTAGTTTGTTTCTTAATATAGTTTTAATTAGTCAGAAGATTATTTTTTTAACACCAGTAGCTCTATAAGCTACATAACAAAATTGCATAATCAGCTATAAAAAATGAAGTTATAGGAAGTATATACAGAGCATTGCTGAGGAAGAGTCATTGTTAGCTGATTATTAGTCATTATTAGATTATTATCATTATAATATTATAAGACTAAGCAATATAAATAAAGCATGATTGTAAAATATGATACTTGGTTAGTATTTCCTTAATGTAGAAAAGACAGATTAGTCTTGGCTTCAAAGTTTTATTCTAGTTTGATATTTTCTTACATATAGCAGCAAATTAAAATATAGTTCTGCCAGTCACAAAATAGCATATGAATATTTTCAAAGTGAGGAGCGTTCAAATTTGAATCATTCTCTAGTTGTGGTCGCCAGGGTGCTTGGCTCACGCAAATGACTGGAATGCAACAGATAGGCTTATTCTGTGTGAAAAATAAGTTGGGTTTTACTATCATTTGTGGTGTATACTATCCTAGTCAGCAGTTAGGTGACAGAGAAGCAGAGGCACACCACTCCAAGACACAGGTGTCCTCAAGCTTTTGATGCTTTCTATACATCAGAGTAGCATGATAGCACTGTTGTCCCATTGTTCATCGATTTGCTCAAATGGGCACCCATAACGTCTCCATTGTGAGACTTGTTGTTACTGTTTTTGGCATATCAAATATGCCACAAGGAGCTTGCCAGGCTCTGCTGCATGGGTGGGATATTCTTGGTAGCTTGCCGGGCTCCCCGAGAGCGACAGAGGAATCAAACCCGGGTCGGCCATGTGCAAGGCAAACTCCTTACCCGCTGTGCTATCACTCCAGTCCATACATCAGAGTATATGCCATATACGTATGTTCTTGTTGAAAGGATTTATAGATATATGATTGGTTTTAACTACATCAACAATCATAAATTAATGGCTTGGAATTACTCCTACAAAAGTCTGTGATGAATGGTAAGTGTAAACTCAACGAAGGAAGATGGAAGAGCTCTCTCTTCTTCACGCAACATAGATTCTTTGTCAGTCACATTATGAGTTTAAGACATGTTACCATCAAGCCTGAGAAGAATTCAGCAGAAAATATTATCAAGAAGATTACTTTAAATGGGGACTTAATTCCATTACTATTAAAGATAAACATTAGCTAAAGATTATCTTAAGGTTTAGATGTTAGTTAATAATGACATGAAGTCATCATGGTTAGCAAATCATTACATTTTCTATCTGCAACTTATCCTTTAAAATGTCTATTTTTGCAACATTTTTGCTATATTTATGCATGTTGCATTTTATATACTATTTCATACACTATATAATTTATGAATAAATAAATAACATACAGTGACAGTGACATTGAAGATGGTAAAATGCCTCCTACATATTGGAGTTGTTTAAATGCATGAGGTGAATTGAACAACCTAGTGTAATTCAACTCTAAACTTCTGGATTTACTCTTCACTGTAAAGTATTTTAACCTTAGTATTACAGAGTAAATATCAATCAGCTTAGGGAAACATTTCAACCATGAGATCAAGTTTACTATGTTCAAATGACATGTGGTTTAGTCCCCAGAAGTTACTTTAATTTATAGTTATTATAATCTGTGCTCTGAAACTCGGTAAAATATAAAGTGTTATCTATCTATCTGTCTGTCTGTCTTCTAATAAATAGAAGTAAAGTATCTTTGGAGAATATTTATGCAGAGATATGTATATTCCTCACTAGTTAAATATGTTAAAGACTAATAAAAACCTCTACCATGTCTATAACCATGGAGAATAGTGTGTGTGTGTGTGTGTGTGTGTGTGTGTGTAGTTTGGCGGCCACACATAGAGTGTTATGGGCTTATTCCTGGCTCTACACTCAGGGAAAATTCCTGGTGCCTTGGAGTACCATATGCTAGCCTGGTATCAAACTCGGATCAGTCACATGACAGGCAAACACTCTACTCATTGTACTATCACTCTGGCCCCCTATTTTGTTCTTTTGAATCTAAAATTTACTCCATCACCTTGAACTTTTCAAAAATCCTTTGGAAGATCTAGTTAGTGGGAAAAGGAAGAAATAGAAAACAGAGTAAAAGGAAACTTTTAGACATAAGAAGTGAAATTGGCATTGTTATGCTTTTGTCTAAACACTTAGAGTGCTTTGTAGACCACTAAACACACGTTGAAGCAGCATCCAACAATAGGGTCACCTCCCAATTCATTTTTATTGAAAAATGACTTTGAGACTGATACATGAAGTCAAGGTTTATAGTCACCTAAAAAAGAGATGAAAACTTTTTTTAAAATTTTTATTTTATTGAATCACGGTGAAAAAAATACAGAGCTTTCAGGTTTAAGTTTCAGTCATATAATGATTAAACCCCCATCCCTTCACCAGTGCACATGTTCCACAACTAAGAACCCCAATGTACCCCCCTCCAACCCACCCCCCACCTAAGTAGCTAATGATCTTCACTTTATTATCTCTATACTTTGAACACATTCAATACTTCAATAAAAAACTCACTATTATTGTTTGGAATTTTCCCCCAACAATCAGGCCTGCTGAAAATACATCATTTAATAATTTATTTTCATTGCTGAGAATGAAGACTCTATGAGTTTTGGATTTGGATTTCTGATATTTTAGCTCAATTCACAGTCTAGATGCATTTCTGTAAGAAGCCGCCGCTCTGGGTGCCAAAATGGGTTAGAAGACCTCTTGGATCATAGTCTTTAGGAGCAGAGGGTCTGTTTCGAACGTGGCAACTCCAGATCTTATCTGGGCGGAGAGCGTGCTAGTAACGCCCCTCCTCCCATGATCGCCTATGAGCCACGTCACTGCAAACTCATACCTCTGGGTTGGGAGTCTTAGGAGGTGGCTCTCGCTTCGTGGGTGTTGCCATCGCTGCCATTTTCCATAGAGAAAAACACTTTTTTTTTTCTGCTTTTTTGGGTCACACCCGGCGATGCACAGGGGTACTCCTGGCTCTTCACTCAGGAATTACCCCTGGCGGTGCTCAGGGGACCATATGGGATGCTGGGATTAGAACCTGGGTCAGCCGCATGCAAGGCAAACGCCCTACCCACTGTACTATAGCTCCAGCCCCCAGAAAAACACTTTTAATGTAAAGAGACAAATATTTAAAAGCAGGAAGTAGAGTATTGGGTAGATCTAATGCAAACATCACAAGTTATTTTCCAGCTCACTTTATTCCTTCTGTCACTTGCTACCTTTACAAAATTTCATTAGCTTTCGTCAGATGGGATCCAGATCCCAATTTGGTGATTACCTTCTCTCTGTTCAGAGTGCCTAATCATCTCGGATTTTTTTTCTTCTCTTTCCTTTAAGTTGCTGGTGCTGCAGCTGACTCAGATATATTAAAGGGACAAAGTACCTTGTGAGAAATTATTTTGTGTACCTACATTATAGATTAAATATTTCTATTACATGTGCTTGTGAACTTCTTATAAATATTATCAAAATGTGCTTCTTCTATGAGAGTATCTTTAAAAATTCTTTCTAGTGTCAGGCTTTTACTGATTTATCCCCACATCAAGTTCTATTTCTTCTAAGGACTAAGGGGGAAAAAAAGTTGAGTGCCTCTCCTTGGCTTGTAAATGATATCTTCATGTTAAACTCACTTTCACTTGATATATATTCTATATGCATGTCTGTACCCAAATGTCCTCCTTTGCAATGTCACCCACCAATTATATAAAATTGGAACCTCTACTAATGACTCTAGTTTAAATTAGTGAAAAATCTATCTCCGTAAAGATTAGCTCTTCCTAAACTTTATAATTAAAGGTTATAACTAAATAACTAAAGACACTGCAGACTTTTAATTACTGGATTACATGACCTCACTCTATCACAAGTATTCCTCTGGGTGGATTCAGTGCCGAAAATTGAAGCCTCGGCGTCAGGCAGGAAGATTTTGCAGTAATAGTGGTAAGAAATAATGGTTGCAATATTAGAAAATAAATGATGAAAGTAAGTTTTGAATACTTTGAAAATAAGTCTCTAGACTTTTCTAAGTCCCAAGTTATAAGTGTATCATATGTAGAAAACAACAGAAAATAGTATAGCTGGTAGGGTGCTTACACTGCACACGGCTGACCGAGGTTCAATTCCAGCATCCCATATGGTCCCCTGAGCACCTTCAGGAGTAATTTCTGAGTGCAGAGTCAGGAGGAAGCCCCAAAAAGCAGGCGGTGTGCCCCGCACCCACCTCAAAAAAGTAAAAAGCAACAGCGATGAGAAAAAGCCTCAAATTAATAGCAGTGGCCAGAGGGATAGTACAGTAGGTAGAGTTCTTCCCTTGTATGTGGCTGACCCAGAGTCAATCTCTGGCGTCCCCTGAGCACTGCCAGAAGCAATTTCTGAGTTGCAGAGCCAGGAATAACCCCTGAGCACTATGAGGTATGGCCCCCAAACCAAAACATAAAGAATAAATAAATCAACAGCACACCAGAAAACCATGGGATGAATTAAAAAAGATCAATATAAGAATTTTTGGAGTTCCTGAGGAAAAAGGAAGACAAATTTAATGAAGAACTGAGTCAAGGAAACTTAAAGGAGGTGTTCCCAGGGTTGAGCAGCTTATACGCTGAGACTCAAGACACCTGAAAGACCCTAAGCTAAAAGAGACCCCAATAAAAATATTCCAAAAAGCATCATAATCAGAATGACAAAAGCCAAAGCCAAGAGATAGAATATGAAAACAGCAGGATAAAAGAAGGAAATCACACTCCAGGGAGCTTCCTTAAGAGCGACAGAAAATCTACCAAGTGTTGCTTGTAGGAAAAGAAGCTCTTTATTTCCTGAGAGGGCCTGTATCAGTCTCTGCGACCGAACATCCTTATTATTCTCTTTTTTTCCCATGAAGGAAATGTTTATTCACTTCCCACACTCTAGGAAATAATTGTTCCATTTAAGTTATGGTTAGCAGATTTATTGGCTGAGCAAAATAATGTATTTCCGTGTTCTCTGAGGCCACCAAAGATACGTATCTAGGAACTGACGTTCTCCAAACAATGGGAAGGAGTTCAGACAACATCTCTCTGGTTTGGAAGTCAGGGGGCCTTTACTAATGTTTATATTATTGAAGGTCAGGGGTAGCAGGGTCCAGAAAATCAGCAACCTCTCCTGCAATTGAAATCAACTTAGAAAAACAATGAACTGCTTCTATTTTCAAAAATGACTCCTGAGGAGAACCGCAATCTAATATTGGGTGGCTGAGGTTGGGCTAAGCACAGCAGATTTTCCTTCTCTGTTTTAATCCTTTTCTTTTCCTTTACCTTATAAAAAGCTTCATCTTAAACAAGTATCCAATCAGCATAAACTTTCATGCAATTAGATGCATAGACATGCATTCTAATTTTAGATATATGTATATATATTTATTTATTTAGGATAATATGAAGCTTTGGAATTTGAAAAAAACTAATTACATTTAAGTATTAAGAATCTTTTCCACATTCACTCAGTTGAAGGATAAAGTTTACTTTACTTTTCTTTTTTTTTTTTATACATTAGCCATGAGAATACTCCACGTACTCTGGTGCATGCTTTATAGAAATAAGTAGGTTTCTCATGTGTAATTTTATGTGATAAGTAACTGCCCACAAGTTTAGGAAAATAGCTATTAAAAAAGTGACAACTAAAAAAGTGAGTGGTCATTTGAATAATAATAATAATACATAACTGAGCAGCTATCTTGAACCTTTACTTTACATGCAACTGCAACAGTTTCAGTAAACTTTAGTTATGAAAACACCCATAATATGGGAATGAAATAACTGGAAAACTATTAGCAGACAAATTTCATTGGATCCCTTGATTTCTGTATGAATTGAGATATGAGTCAAGTTATGCTCTGGCATATCTATAACAGCATCCTTGATTTCTCAGACACTAGAGAAAGACTAGAATCTTTCTGAAGTAAAAGGCATATTTGTTTACAGCATCCGAAGATGAAAGAGTGGCTCCTTCTAGACAAAGAGTCAGTATCTCGCCACCCAATATAATATACCTGATTCCTTAAACTCAGGACTCCTTTCCTGTAATAAGTGACTTTTTGCTGTCAGATGCCCTGCCCTTCACTGTGTCACCCTCTATCTGAGGGATGGGTGTTGGTATCAGTGTACGAAAATTCTGTTCCTTCTGCTATAACAGCCTCTGATCAACAAACCATGCTGCATTTTTTTAACTTATAGAAGTTTTTTTTTTTTAAAGACTTTTTTCTTTTCTTTTCTTTTCTTTTTTTTTGCTTTTGGGTCATGCCCGGCAATCCACAGGGGTTACTCCTGGCTCTGCACTCAGGAATTACTCCTGGTGGTGCTCAGAGGACCATATGGGATGCTGGGAATCGAACCTGGGTTGACTGCGTGCAAGGCAAACGCCTTACCTGCTGTGCTATCGCTCCAGCCCCCCCAAACATTATTTTTTAAAGAGACATAAGGAAGGGCAGTGAGAGGCTGGAGTGATAGCACAGCGGGTAGGGCGTTTGCCTTGCATGCGGCTGACCTGGGTTTGATTCCCAGCATTCCATACGTCCCCTGAGCACCACCAGGAGTAATTCCTGAGTGCAGAGCCAGGAATAACCCCTGTGCATCGCCAGATGTGACCCCCTCCCAAAAAAATAAAAGAAAAAGGAAGGGCAGTGGTGGTCAAAGAAAAATTAATTTCAATATGTAGCACTGTAGCACTGTTGTCCCATTGTTCATCGATTTGCTCGAGCGGGCACCAGTAATATCTCCATTGTGAGACTTGTTACTGTTTTTGGCATACCAAATATGCCACGGGTAGCTTGCCAGGCTCTGCCATGTAGGCGGGATACTCTTGGTAGCTTGCTGGGCTCTCTGAGAGGGATAGAGGAATTGAACCCGGGTCGGCCATGTGCAAGGCAAACACCCTACCCACTGTGCTATCGCTCCAGTCCAATATACGTATCAAAAATGATCAACTGAAAACATGATGAACAAATTTCTGTTAATCTGTAACATTAGCATCGTAATTCGCTTTATATGCCTTGGAACATTTTTTTAAAAGATTTTCTTTAGAGTTTATTCTTTGGATAATTAGTTGTGTTATAATATACTTTTTTTTTGAATCACCATAAGGTACAGTTACAGACTTACAAACTTTCGTGCTTACATTTCAGTCATACAATGATCGAGTACCCATCCCTCCACCAGTGCCCATTCTCCACCACCAATAATCCCAGTATCCCTCCCCCTAACGCCCCCCCCAGCAACACCTCCCTCCCCCGCCCCCCCTCACGCCTCTGTGGCAGGTGCATTCCCTTTTACTTTCTCTCCTTTAGGGTGATGTGGTTTGCATGCTGCTGCATTTTAAAATGTATTTTAATTATAGTTAATCTTATGGGATATAGTCAATCTAACAAAGTTAGCAAGTTAAAGTATTTTAAGTATTTTATTTCTTGGATATTACTGCTTATAAAATAAAGGCAAAAGGAGAACTACTCATTTTCTGTTTTTTAAAAAATTTTTGGACCGTACCACATCTGGCAATGCTCAGCGTTTTGCTGGAGATGGGACCCAGGCTGACCACATGCAAAGGTACCTTACCTTACCCCATGTACTATTGCTCCAGCCCCTAAGAAGATGATTTTAAATCACTTTCAATGTGAGGACTCTGTGATGCTCTGGTACTTATATCTGCTTTGGTTCAGTGAAGTTAAAGAATACTTATGTTCAAAGTTAGTCTCCTTTAAACATATGTTTTCTGGGATTTATTCTTCCAATTTAGGCAGGATATCTGTTTTTGCTGTGAATGGAAAAAATTTCCATGAAAAGAAATGAGCCAACACGAAGTCATTGTTATCTACAGACGTGAACATGGCATTGGCTCTCACTCTCTACTCCAGATATTTTATCAGAACCTGGATCCACCTGCTGCTCTGTGCATCCGGGTGATGATTGAGGTCAAAGCTGTAGCCTCAGACTGGGCTTTCACCTCCACACCCCTGAATAGAACACCAAAGTTTTACTTTGAATGTTCTAAGTAATGATTACAAATTTTGTTGTGAGTGAACATTTCATTTCAGTGGTAGAAAGCCTGGGGTTTGGAATCAGGCGGTTCTCACCGGGAGTTTGGAAATTAAGCCTACATTCCAGGGTTACATAAGAACAACCTGAGGACATCTCTGCTAGGCCTCCAGTGCTGAGATTTCATTTATAAAATGCTCAGAACTCTTCATCCCAACTATTTCTCTTTCATACGCTTTTCATGGTCCAGAAAGAACTCCAGAAATAAAGGTATTTATCCTTTTGTGGCATGCAGCTTGGCCAGGGGGTAGGATGGGGGACAGAATTGTTTGTGGGTACAGTGGAGGTTGGATAGAATAATGAGCCAAGGGGGGGAAAGTACAAAAAAATCTGTGACTGCTAACTCCTCTCTTAAAGGCGGTGAAGAGCCAAATTAATGTCTCCACATCTGGAGGCCTTAGGTTCATTGATACCTCATTTATGTTTTATGTGCTCAGGAGATGATAATTCTCATGAAGATGAGTCCCTGAACAGGTGTTTTGAATCAGGAAATAATGAAGAACAGGACTTGGATTCTGGCATCAGAATTCCCTACAACCCATATACTTCAGAAAATGTATTCTCAACGAATCTCTGCATTTAATTTACTTGAACTTAATGTTTCTTCTCTTAGTAAAGGCATTGCACCTTCTCTGGTTGAACTCAAACTTGAAATTGTTGCCAAAACTTTCATCTACAGGCTCTGATGTGCAAATCTATCAGTGTGGACTTCATTCAAGAAGTTACTGAAATAGAGAAGAAATGAGGTGTCAGGAGTAGGAAGAGACTAATACATCTAACTTAGGACTTGTTAGAGTCTGAAAAAAGGAAGTTAGGCTCCATAGCTTTTGCAGCCCAGAATATTCTATAGCCATGAATTATTTTAGTTCATAATGGACACTAGATAAAAGGTATGTGAAAATTCCTGTATGCAAATGTTTATTTGCATATATGTGCTTGCCTGTAAGTAGACTTTTTAAAGAAGAGGGAAGATGGAAAAAATTTTACCAAAACTTGATGTTAAAAGGACTACTGAGTCAATGTTATTCTAGGCAGAACATACAAATTTCTACTTAGAAACTGGCAAGTTGGTTATATTTTTCAGATGAGCAAAGTGCATACTTTCAGAATGATAGAAGAATATTTCAACATTCACTTTAATAAGTCTTTTGCGTGTTTATGAAAGCATGCCAGGCTCACCCAGACAGAGCTGACCTGCCACCCTTTGAGCTGGGGTGGAACTGTCATAAGGAGTGTATCATTTCCTGGCAGCACTTTGAGGAAGAGAGGTATTTGATATTTTGTGTGTGTGTAAAGATGGTGATACAGACTATGTACCAACTAGGCTTTTTGCCGGGACTCAGTGCAGATCATCTGTACAAGCTTTACCCGGCTTTTCCAAAAACCACCAGGGCTCTGTAGCTAACCAACCTTCAGAGTGCCTGAAATACACTCATAGCATTTCAGTGCCTAAGTTGAGAGTCAGTAACTCAGGTTTAAATTATGTAAGTATTTTATAGACAACTGCTTTCCCTAGTTTTCCTATGTGTAGTGCAATTTTGCTCACTCTGACAAATTTAAGATGTATTAGAATAAGTTTTACAGGTTCTGTGAATCATCCAGTTCTCCTTCCTCAAAGGACACCGTTGAGGGCAGCAGTAAGGGTCCAGACCAAACCTCCTACCTCTGAAAGCTGCCTGTCCCCGCCCACAGCACCGGGCCCAACTGGCCAGATCATCTCCGTGATATAAAGATCTTTGGTCTGATTTAGCTGAACCAGAGGATAGGCAAAGGAAATCAACGCATACTACGGCTAACTTACAATCATTGCTCACAGAAATTTAGAACAAGCCTGGAGACTTGGAAGTGATGGAGAGCCAAGGTCCAAGAAAATCAGGCAAAGTCTGCAGAGAGAAAATGATGCTGAAAAGGAGAGCTGAGTGATGGCTGGTCCCCAAAGAGCAGTGCTGGGAGGTGTCAGCTTGGTTTCTGACTCTTCTCCAGTTCCTCATTCCAGGCCTTCAGACTCCCTGGCTCCTCTTCCTGCTCCTCGTTTCCAAGAGATAACCTCATATCCTTCCAACAAATTTCACTTTTTAGCATATGCTACTTAAAGTAAGTCTCTGTCTTGGAACTAACTGATTTCTAAGTCCAAATGCATATTCTTGAGTTTCCTCTCTCAGAAAAGCTAACACTGTTATTGGTATATAAGGTTCTCAGCCAGACTTTTTGTAAAGCAGATTTCTGAAAAAAAAAATTTATTTGAAAGAAACTTGAGCTCCCTGCTAGTTCACGGACAATAATTGTCTCCTAAGGTGAAGTCCATTTACTCAAACTAAATGTGCAACTGAGTAAAACATGCAATCTGAACTCTTGGGAGTACAGAATGCAGTCATTAATCCAGTTTTTGTTTATAGTCAGGAACTGAAAGATAATTATTCTCAAACTACCTTACTGTCCAGCTAAACTTCAACTTGTTGATACACAGTGGAATTGTGCACAGGGGACTCCTGCTTCAACAGTCAGC
This sequence comes from Sorex araneus, assembly GCF_027595985.1. NCBI lineage: Eukaryota > Metazoa > Chordata > Mammalia > Eulipotyphla > Soricidae > Sorex > Sorex araneus. The sequence goes on from NC_073302.1 coordinate 220,627,010, forward strand.
CATTACTGTTCTAGTCAGTAGGTGAAACATGGAAAACAATCAAAGAATGGAGGGTCAGACTAAAAATAGGCAAGAAATGTGTCAGAACAACTTGCAACTGAAGTCAGAAATAGTCCACCATCACCCTGAGCCCTCAGTGAAGGGGTGAGAAACCAAGTTGTTTCTGTTCACAAGCGATTTGGGTAAATCATGACCATTTCTATCCAACTGAGGTTGAAAGTGAAACTGTTCAACCATCAAGATTTACTCAACTGGAGATTAATTATGGTGGGAAGCAAAGCACATAAATCAAACCAGATATGGAGGAGGATAGATCTTCTCTGGTTCATCACATCACTGGGCTCTGTCTCAAAAAGAACAAGTGCAACTTTTTATTTATTTATTTATTTATTAGTGAGTCACAATGAGGGTACAGTTACAGATTCAAACATTTCATGCTTGTTTTTCCCTCATGCAGTGTTCAGGAGCCCATCCCTCCACCAGTGTCCATTCTCCACCACCAATGAACCCAGTATCCCCTCCATCCCACCCCGCCTCTGTGGCAGGGCATTCCAATTTGTTCTCTCTCTCTCTCTCCTTTTGGGTGTTGTGGTCTGCAATAGGGATATTGAGTGGCCATCATGTTCAGACACTAGTCCACTTTCAGTGTGCATTTCCCTTACCACGTGGGATCTCCACTCACAATTTATTTGGTGTTCCCTTCTCCATTTGGTATGACTTTCCCCCAGCATGTGAGAACAAGTGCAACTTTTTAAAAATTATTAAATGAGAGCTGAAATAGTGGCCATAACACTAGCTAAATGTTCTTGAACAAATTATTGGCTTCTCAGAATCTCACTTTCCTTATCTTTTAAAATATGGATGTAAGACTACATTGTCTCTATAATTTCTTTGATCTGACAATTGAGTAATTCCTTTCCTCATAGTAGTAACATTGTAGAAGTGATTATATTTTCAACAGGAGACCTCTTCTCATGACCCCTTCCAGAGTCTGATTCTTGGATGTGGGTTAAAGCCAAAGGAGAGTTGAGGAGTCAATCGCTCTTTCCCTGACATGCATGTACTTGGGTGTCACAAACTTCATCACTTGAACCATAAACCTACCTACCAATAATTTTTTTGTTCCTTTCTACCAAATTATTTTATTCTAAAAGAAATAATCTCCAAGTGAAGTTCTATCTTTCAATTGCATGAGAGAGACAAGTATCTCAAATGGATGCATACAATTTCTGCTATACCGAAGGTGCAATTACTCCAATTTATCCGCAGAAAATGTGGGGTTAGGGAAATTAGTGTATTTAACTCCTGCCAGTAGAGCTGTAGGTATGCCACAGGGCTTGACTGTGCCTCCACTTCCTTAGCTCTAGTGGAGAATATCATGACCCAGGCATGTCCACCTAGAGCAGCACAGAGAGACCCCCTTCTTTCCTGGGTCCCTGGTCTTTTCCAATGACCCGTGTCCTTTTGGTAAGACATCAAGGGCTTCCTTCTCAAGCTAATAGAGAGTGTTTGATGAGAAAGGTGCAAAGAACTGTACGTTCATTAAAAAAGTTCTCTAGGAGTCCCTTGTGAAAGACAGAGAGGATACTTATTACAGAGCCAGATATTTTGGGTGTAAGGGCTTCTGCTCATGTGTATTTCTCTAGTACTTCATGAACTGCCTTAACAACCTCAGGCAGCTGAACCCAAGCTACTCTCATCAGTGTATCAGGAGCAAGCTTATTGTTTGAAGAAAATATATTTGACCAAATGCACCCATCTCGGATACTTGTGAAACTTTTGGAATTAAAAAAATCACTCTGAAACTGAATGAGAGCTTTCTCTGGAGCATGAGTGTGTCAAATGGCCCAATATAACAAGATCTAGTACAAGTTACATCATGCCTATTTGTTATGTTTATCAATAAATTAGCTATTGTGAGCTAAAGAGACTTTTCATAGACATAGGCAGTTCCTTTTATTATTTTATTTTATGAAGGAGAATGAAAAAATAAATAAATGAGCAGGAAATAAATATGCTACCGATTTTGAAAAGTGATAGCCCCACCACTGAATATTTGTATAATGGTTTACCTTCATAAAAAATTCTAATATGCACTTTGGGATAATTTCTTTTGAAATCTTTACCAGTGATTGTTATAGAAAAATATAATTTTCTTGGCAGCCCTGCTATCTTTATGCCTCCCAGAGAATGGATTTGCTAATCCCACCCCCTTGCCTCTTACTGTTATTATTCTGTATTGTCATAAATAGCTTGAAATGTGTCATCTACAATAGTCCATGGGTTTCTTGAAGTCCCTACATTAAATTACTAGTACTTACAGTTGGAACATAATAGAAATATAATGAGGAAATAGACTAGTTAAATTTACAATATAAGACCATGTATTATGTTTCCAAAAAGAGTATGAAAATAATGAACTCAAATCTAATAGGCAAACAACAAAAATTTTAAAACTACTTAAATTGTATGGTTTTCCCTTTTGATCTAAAGTTAATGATTTCTCCAATAGAAATTGGTAAGTGAAAGGTAAATATTAAATCCTTATTAATAAGTACAGAAGGAATGTAATTTTAAACAAAAATATATTCACAACAAATTTGAGGTGCCTCTCAAACATTTATAAGTTCAGAATACACAGAATCCCAGAGTAGCTCAGGGAGTCTTTCATGGGTTAGAGCTCTGTTGAGGTGAAATAAATCTGTTTGAGGTACGTCCAAGGACTTTAGAACATGCTGCCTTCACCACTTTCAAAGCCCAAAATAGCGGATTGAAAGAAGATCCGTGAAGCGTTTTCCCCCGTAAACGGAACATTCCATTTTGGTGTAATTTTTTTGCTTCTTTACCCCATCTTGTTCTCATTACTGATTTTTAAAAAATTCCAGGGCCTTCTTTTTGTTGTTATTTCTTTCTATGCCATGCCTTTTCTCCAGTAACTTGAGATTTACTCCGATGGTGTATGTTAGCCACAGCCAGGTCAAAAAAATAAGCACCTAGGCTTCACTTCAAAGTTGAATATTAGGGACCATATCAACATTTTTTCCCCCTCACTAAAGTCTTGCCAAGAGAAAAACCTTAACATGCCATTGTAGTAACTCCTTATTGGAAAGAATCTACAGAAAGAATTCTGTTGTTTCTTCTTCTTAGGGGGTCAAATAAGCAGGGTGTGCCTCATGAGGTCACATGATTGAGAGCACTCTGTTGTTCCCCTCTGCTCTCGGGTGTCTAGAATCCGATGTTCTGCACAACTGGGTGGAAATGGCAAGTAATAGTCTCCTGAATCTAAGGAAAAGCTTTGGCAGCATTGTCTATTTTGTCTGAATCACCTTTTTATTGAAGCAAAGGAAAGTTTGTGTAAGTGACACTGCATTGGCACTTAGCTTGCACTTCGGTTACCAGTGTGAAGAAGGGGATAAACTAGAGAGGGTAGAACTGAATGAGTCTTCTCTCTACTTCTCACTTGACCATCATCCTGATATAGACCTCTTTGATTCCAACATCGGTTCATGGGAGTGGAATGTGGGAATGTAAGTCCATTACACAATCTTGGAATGTTGGCCTTGGAAGGAATTTAAAGCTCATCTAGTCTATCCAGTTATATGCAATCACTATAATATCTCTGCCAAGCTGTTACCTGGTGTCTATTTATAATAAACAATGAACAAAACAATACACTCTGAGTGTGGCTATCGCTGACCTAAGAAGGCAGCAGTATCCCCTGGGAGGATTCTGTCATCTCTTGGAGATCTTGGTGTTTTTGTAAGGAAAAGGGCTCCAGATAAGGTGGGGGTTGGGGAGGATGGGGCCACAGCCAATACTCTGCAGCTCTTTTGCTGCCCAACTTTGGCAACTATCACTTCCACTGGCCCTGAGAGAGAATTTTCCTCTCCATTTGCATATGTCTCCACGTCTTGTCATGTAAGCAGAAGGCTGCTATACACTCTGGTTTGTGCTTAACATTACTAAGAAAGAATCTATCGTACTAGACATTTCCACAGCCTGATTCAGACCATAATTCTGGATTCTTATACTTTCATTCCTGTTGTTAGTTTCATTATTAGAATTTGCCAGTATGATAATAAAATGTAGACATATTCAGTTATTCTTGATTTGTAAATAATTAAATAAATACGACAATGTTCTTCTCTAAAAAACTGAGTTCTTCGTTACCTATTTACCCAGCATTTATGGTATTTTACCTCCATTGTTTTCCTTAGAAGTTCAGGTTATGTGCATATTTTTCTAATACTACCAGTGTTTTGAAAGTGACTCAAAAATTGACAAATATTTTCCTCCGAAACATTCTTTTTTTCTTTCTTTTCCTCTCTCTCTTGTGCATATTCTCTTTCCCTCTCTCTCTCTCTCTCTCTCTCTCTCTCTCTCTCTCTCTCTCTCAAAATAATTTGGACCACAACTGATGGTGCTCAGGGTTGACTACCTCCTGTTTCTGCATTGAGGGGTCACTCTTGTTGGGGCTCCAGGGACCATTTGGAGTACTGGGTAGTTGAGCGCTGGTCAGCCACATGCAAGGTAAATGCCCTGCCTGCTGTGTTATCATTCTGTACTATAGCTTTTTCCATTAAAATTTTTTTTAATATAAAGAGCCATGATTTACAAAGTTATTGATATCTGAGTCTTGGGCATATCCAACAATATTTTACAACCAATCCCACCACCCGTGTCCACTTCTCTCCCCTAGTGTTCTCATGTTCTCTCTCGCACTTGCACCTCCACCTCTCTGCCTGCCACCGTGATAGGTGCGTTTCAAAGTTCGGTGCTTGTAGATTAAATCTCCTGTTTTTTCAGTGTTGTTGAGTTTTTGCTTTGGATATGCAGCTATACACTCTTCCATATCACTGGTATACCTGATCCCTCTACCCCTGTTCCTGTATTACTTCCCTTTCTCAGCGTCTTTCTTCCCCCTCTATTTCTTTGTCCTTCTCCCTATTCCCTGGCCTGCTCTTGCACTTTATACTCCAGGAAAGAGATAGAAGAGTGAGTTCTGGTTAACACAAGGATAGTTGGGTCTGAACTAGCAAACAATATGGTAGACCAGAAAGCTCTGAGAAAGCATGATTATTAAAGCAGAGTTGACTGGCAGAGCATTCAGGAACTGAGCAACATGAGGCTCATTCAGAAAGAAGAGCTAGAATTTCTTTCATCTTAGCAACTGTACATGACCACAAGGCTCCCCAAACTAACCCAAGTTCCTTTCTACACTATAGATCACCAGTGACTAACCATAGTATAATGTACCTCCTCAGCTACAAGAAACATTCAAGACGCCAAAGCTCAGAGTGATATCTGAGCCAAGATAGAATCCAGGACTATCAGTGTTCCTACTATATTAACACAACTTAGGGTACCCACAAGAAACCAGACTCAAAAAAAGAAACCTGTAGCATTGGCTGACAAAGAAAAATGTTTTTGAACTAGACAGATGCTTCCCTTTTTTCCCCACTCTTTTCTCTTGAACAAGGCCAGTGTAACCAGAAGAAATACTTCTTAAATGTATTAGAAGGTTTGGGTCAGACTTACACATTGAGGTGACAGTGGCAGATGGGTAGCTCCTTCCCTGAGGATATCAGCCCCTGAGTAGTGTGATAACGAGACCCTCTGCGTCCTATTTCCTAAGAGTTAAATAAGTAGCCTCTTGGAAGACTAAGTAAAGGAGGGAGTGATCCCTTCAAGAGTTTGTTGTAAAGGTACACATGGCATGTGGAGAATTAAAAATTACAATAAAATATGCCTTAAAGTTATGCCTGTGGAGGGGGCAGAAAGAGTATAGGGGTTAAAATGCTTGCTTCATACGAAGCAATGGTTCTGCCAGAATTCCTTAGAACAGAGCCAGAAGTAGCCCCTGAGCACCACCAGGTAGAACGGCACCCCTCTCCAATGGAATTAAATTTAATTTAAAAGTCTGTTATATTATCATCTTGTGTTCACATTACTAAGTTATGCCTGTAATAAAACATGCTACCTGAAAAAGAATCTTTTTCCTCTATGTCCTAGTGTTTAGAATAATTGCTGACTTTACACATATAAATGCCAACATAACCTTTCACATTAGCACACATTGACAGAATTCTGCAATAAATGTAAAGGCAGAAAACTCCACTTCCCAGCTGGTCCTCACCCAGGCTAGCAGCACTGTGCATTTCTTCCAAGAGTTGGAGGCCAGGGGCTTGGAGATGCTCAAGCTTGCTTCAGCGGAACTGTCTGTCTCCACATTCAAAACAGACTGTGACAAGCAAACGGCCCTGCAGCCGTCTGCTCGACTGCCATCTCCAACCACTCACCCTGGCTGGCTGAAGCAATAGAAATGAAGGCCACTGTTGTACACGGTCTATTCCTTGGTTTTGTCTCTATATTCCACAGATGAGTGAGGTGAGTAGAATGAAGATAGGACCAAAGGTGACATCAGGACATGATGGAAGATCCTGGCCAGTTTGATGGTGGCACGGAGCAGTCATTTTATTTAACAACACTGTAAATGTTTACACTACTGTAGCCATTTTACCTAATCTACAATTTTAAAATGTTTGGTTTTGAGTCACACCTGGCAGTTCTTAGGGGTTACTCCTGGCTCTGTGCTCATGGCTCACTACTGATGGGTTCTGGGAACCATATGGGGTGCTGAGGATTGAAACAATATTGACGCTTACAAGACTGAAATCTTGTAAGTGTAAATCTTTTGTCTTGTAAGGAAGGAAGGAGGGAAAGGAGGGAGGGAAGGAAGGAGGGATGGAGAGAAGGAAGGAAGGAAGGAAGGAAGGAAGGAAGGAAGGAAGGAAGGAAGGAAGGAAGGAAGGTAGGAAGGAAGGAAGGAAGGAAGGAAGGAAGGAAGGAAGGAAGGAAGGAAGGAAGGAAGGAAGGAAGGAAGGAAGGAAGGAAGGAAGGGAAAGAAAGGAAAAGAGAAAAGAAAAGAAAAAAAAGAAAAGAAAAGAAAAGAAAAGAAAAGAAAAGAAAAGAAAAGAAAAGAAAAGGAAAGAAAAGAAAAAAGAAAAGAAAAGAAGGAAGGATGAAAAAAGAAGAAGGCTAGGGATGTGGATGTGGAGCACATGCCTTTCATGGTGAGGCCCTGAGTTTGATCCTCAGCATGGGGAGTCTTCCACCCCACCCAAGCATGCATAGCTTGTAGCATCACAATCATAAAGAAAAGAAAATCAACCAGAAACACATTTTCTCACTCTGCAAGTTGCAAACCTAAGAGCAAAGAGCCAGCAGTGGTGGCTTTGCTAATGCTTTCTTCGTGGGCTGCAAATGACTTTTGTCTTCTCACTGGACCTAGTACGGTGCGTCTATGTGTGTGCCTGCACGTACAGAGGCAAGAGATTTGGTAGCTGCTTCTGTTTCCTATGAAGATTTCAGTCTTTCTAGATTAAGGTTCACTCTACTGTCCTCATTTTACCTAATCACGAATCATGTTAATCTCCTTGGAGGTGTTATCTCCAAATACAGTCACACTGGGGATTAGGGCTTCAACAGAGGAATTTGTCGGGAGGAGAAGTGAGGAGTGACACAACTCATCTTTAACAGATGGTGAATGCAAAGAACAGGAAGCAGAATTCCAGTCCCTTCCATTCTCTCGTGCACTGGGACTTTGTGTCTAAAATTTAAAACAGAGAACTTAACGCAAGTTGTAAGGCATGAAAGTCAGTAAATGCAAAATGTATCTCATGGCTAAAATGTTTGATTTCATTGGAACAATACTTTTAAAATTAAAAACAAATTATAAACGGTTGCTCACAGAATTGTGCTTACTTGTATTGTTTGCTGTTTCTAATTTTATTGTTATAGTTTAAGAAGCGTGGTCACAATAGTATTAATGTTTATAATCCTCATGTACACTGTTACTGCACCTCACCACCATCAAAGTCCAGGACCTTCCATCTGTGTTCTAATATTACTCCTCGTCATCCCACCATTCCCCAACTCCTTTCCTTTGGTGATCCCTGTTTTGTAATCCAAGCCTTTGCCATCATTCAATACTGTATCTTCTCTTATTTAATTTTTCTATATACCAAAGGTATATGAGATTATCCTGTGTGTCCTTCTCCCTCTGATTCATTTCACGTAGCATGATACCTTCCAGTTCCATCCACATCGCAGTGAGCTGCAAGATTCCATCCTGTCTTACCGCTCCATAGTATTCTATTTTGTATAGATGTCAAAACTCCTTTACCCATTCATTTGCTGTTGGACATTCATTATGTGTGTATCTAAGACGAATAGCAGACTTCAATAATCTTTGAATATTCAGATGAAAAACAAAAGAAGATCTGATTCAGGAATTTTAAGACCTGCTGTGGTTTTAAACAAAATTTTGTCTTGTTTTCATCAGGGTCAAGATGACTACAGCCACATGGGACATGCTCCCTTCTCACTGGATGTAAACAACAGAACAGAAGACTTTTTTTTTTTAAAATTTATTTATTTTTAATTAGAGAATCACCGTGAGGGTACAGTTACAGATTTATACACTTTTGTGCTTATACTTCCCTCATACAAAGTTTGGAACCCATCCCTTCACCAGTGCCCATTCTCCACCACCCGTAAACCCAGTGTCCCTCCCACCCTCCCCAATCCCATCTCCCCCCCACCCCACCCTGCCACTGTGGCAAGGCATTCCCTTCTGTTTTCTCTCTCTAATTAGCTGTTGTGGTTTGCAATAAAGGTGTTGAGTGGCCGCTGTGCTCAGTCTCTAGCCCTCATTCAGCCCGCAACTCCCTTCCCCCACATGGCCTTCGACTACAATGTAGTTGGTGATCGCTTCTCTGAGTTGACCTTTCCCCGGAACGTGAGGCCAGCCTCGAAGCCATGGAGTCAACCTCCTGGTACTTATTTCTACAGTTCTTGGGTGTTAGTCTCCCACTCAGAACAGAAGACTTTTTTATACAACAGTAAAGTCTACTTGTCTTGGTAGCTGCAGGGGGATGGCTGGTGATGGTTCAAGTGTCATAGTCAACTCCTGCTGGAGCAGTTAAGAGCCCGCCGACTCTAGAGGCAGACTGCCTGGGCCTTGGTTCCATTTTGACCACTTGCCAAGACTTCTCTCACATGTCTCAGTTTTCTTAGCCATAAAATGTGAATACATTTTTCTTTTAAATTTTACTAAGACATCTTCATTTACAAATTTTTGTTTGTTTATTTTTGTTTTTGCTTTTTGGGTCACACCTGGTGATGCACAGGGCTTATTCCCGGCTCTGCACTCAGGAATCACCCCTGGCGGTGCTCAGGGGACCATATGGGATGCTGGGAATCAAACTCAAATCAGCCACGTGCAAGGCAAATGCCCTACTCACTGTGCTATTGCTCCAGCTCCCGATTTACAAAATTTTTAATAATAGAATTATGGTGAATAGTAGTGTTTTTTCTTATTATTAGATTAATAGTCTTTTTTTTTCTGTTTGGGTCACACCCAGTGACGCTCAGGGGTTACTCCTGCTCTGCACTCAGGAATTACTCCTGGCAGTGCTCGGGATACCATCTGGAATGCTGGGAATTGAACCTGGGTCAGACTGCGCGCGCAAGGCAAACGTCCTACCCACTGTGCTATCACTCCAGACGACGTTAATAGTCTTTTTTTGTTGGACTGAACCGATAGCACAGAGGGTAGGGCGTTTGCCTTGCACACTGCCAACCCTAGTTCAATTCTTCCATCACTCTCGGAGAGCTTGACAAGCTACCAAGAGTATCCCGCCTCCATGGCAGAGCCTGGCAAGTTACCCGTGTCATATTTGATATGCCAAAAACAGTAACAACAAGTCTCACAATGGAGATGTTACTGGTGCCTACTCGAGCAAATTAATGAACAATGGGACGACAATGCTACAGAACTGTAACATTGTTACTTGTTACAGTTCTTGTTACTAAACTAACTGCACTTTTATTATTGCAATAGATAAATAAGTAGATACTGTCCTTTTTATTTAAAAAAATTATTCACTTGATATAAAAGTTTAATCTAGGGACCAGAAAGATAGCTTGGAAGCATGGGGTACAGATCTCCACATGGTCCCCTGAGCACTGCCAAGAATAGCTCCCTGAGCACTGTTGGATATGCCTCAAACATACACACACACACACACACACACACACACGTAATCTATTCACAATCACGATCACGAAATCCCGTTAATCGTCGATTTCTCGAGCCGGTTCAGTAACCTCTCCATTCGTCTTTCCCTGAGATCTTAGAAGTCTCTCTCAACTCCGCTCTCCCAAGGATGTCACACTGGAGGCTCTTTCAGGGTCCGGGGAATGAGATCCAGCTTGTTACTGGCTTTAGCATATGAATACACCATGGGAAACTTGCAAGGCTGTCCCACGTGGGCAGGAAACTCTCAGAAGCTTGCCAGTTTCTCCCAGAGGGAAAAGTAGGCTACAAGATATTGTTTCTGGGAGCTTGCTTTTAAGTCTCTGGATGTTGGCCGTTGATGGGATTACACACACCTGGGTTCCTCTATTATTAATTTATTATTTTATTATTTATTGACCTATTAATCTATTAATATTGTATTTTCTTAGACTTAACATTTTATTTTAACTTTTAGCTGACATGATTAGTTATGTAATGGCCAAAATAGAAAACCAGCACCATTACTTTTTTTCCTTAAAAGAAGACTCATGAAATAAGCTTATTTATATTGATTTATTCCTGTCCCTGCCCCCATCCTGCTTCCCTTTGTTGGTGATGTGATGGGCCTATGAGCTTCAGCTGTGGCCCTTGCCAGACTTGTGGTGCTCACGCACTTGGCTGTGTTGTTCTGTGGTGTTTGCCTGTGCTGGTTGCATCACACCTTCACAGAGGCACATGTGGTCTGATTGTCTGTCGTGTCTCCCACAGACATACCTGCCTGTAGCCACACTTCCTGGCCATGATGCTCGTGCACCTTTCTAGTGATGGTACCCTCCAGGGGTCGACCCTCTTTTCTGGTGCTCACACCTATCTGGCAGTGGTGTGTGCTGGAGTCTCTCGCTGCACTGCTGGAGATCACAGACAGCAGAGCAGATAGCCTCGAGCAGCAAAGATGCCCAGGGTCACACTTGGCTCTTGAGGAACACGGGGAATTTGAACTTGTGGTCATGTTTGCGAAGCAGGTGACTTACACAGTCCTATTCCTTCAGGCCTCTCCATGTGATTTTTAACTTAGCAATTTAATTTTTCATAATTTCATTATTGTACTTTTCTCTTTGGTGTGGAGGGGTGGGGTCCTCCCAAACAGTGCTCAAGGTGCCTGGGGCCACTCCTGGTGTTTGTGGCCAGTTAAGCTGGTGAGGGCCTGAGGATGATGTTCAGTATAGGCCCTGAGTTGCTGGGTATTGCCAGGACTCTCCTGGGAGTGCTTGGTGCCTCCACAGGGGTTTCCTGTGATGCTCATGAGGCTGTGTGGTTTCAAGGTTGGATATGGGCCCTACCCCTGACCCATCTCCCTGACCCTCATGATCATAATTTAAATGAGTGTGTCATTGTGTGTCAAGGAGCCACAGAAAGTCACTAAGGAGAATCCTTATCATGACTAGAAAGGAAATGTCAAGATGCTAATCCTGTTGATTATTCTGGGGCCTCTACTACCACTCTCAAAAGTTCTCATCCAGTTGTTTTCCCATTGGATCCTGTATGCCACACCAAAGTGTTAAGAGCACACTTGTGGGTACCCAGTCCATAGGTTCAAGTCATAGTTATCCAAAATAGCCCCCCGTGGTAAATTCCTCAGGTCTAGGGTATGCACCCAGTGAGAAAACAGGCCCTCTGTGCTCAGAGAAAGACAACAAGGCCTTGGGAAGGGACTGGGTGCTGTTTGGGGTAGAGAAGGCAAGCTCTGGCACCACAATGCTGAATGTTGGTGAATGACACTTTGTTTTTGTTTTTTTATTTATTATTATTATTATTATTATTATTGTAGAGAGTCTCTTGCCCTCACGCCTGGCTGTCTTCCCCAGGGCTCCTCGGAGGGGATGGGCTCCAGCTTCCCTCCCCACCCCGAGCAGAGCTCCCAGTGGCCAAAGACCACCAGAACCTAGCTACAGCCATGCTGGAGGCCCCTCTCCACATATTCGGACAGGCCTCATGCATGAAGGTACTGTCAGAGGAACCCAGGTGTGTGTAATCCCATCAACGGCCAACATCCAGAGAGACTTAAAAGCAAGCTCTCAGATATCTTTTGCCTACTTCTCCCCCTAGGAGAAACTGGCAATCCTCTGAGAGTTTCCTGCCCACATGGGACAGCCTTGCAAGCTTCCCATGGTGTATTCATATGCAAAATCCAGTAACAAGCTGGATCTCATTCCCCTGACCCTGAAGAGCCCCCAGTACAACATCGTTAGGAGAGCCGAGTCGAAATAGACTTCTAAGATCTCAGGGAAAGGACAAAATGAGATGTTACTGAGCTCGCCCGAGAAATCGGTGATTAACGGGATATCGTGATTGTGATTATTTATTATTATTACTATTATTATTATTAATTGAATCACCATGTGGAAAGTTACAAAGCTTTCAGGCTTAAGTCTCAGTTATACAATGCTCGAGCACCCATCCCTTCACCAGTGCACATATTCCACCACCAAGAATCAGAGTATACCTCCCCCCACCCCCCACCCCGCCCAGTCCCACACCCCGCCTGTATAGCTGATAAATTTCACTTTACTTTCTCTTTGCTTTGACTACTGAATGACACTTTGAATGAACACTTCCCTTTGTTCCTTTGGACCTCCGCTCCACAGAGGAAGGCACAGACTCAGGAAAGGGCCAGGCTGACCAACATGGCCAGCAAGTCTCCAGGAGGTGTATTGTTGTGGCCAACATAGAGCCACAGTGCCACAGGTGAAGGACTTGGCTTTGAAGTGAAAGTTTGCCAGGACATATTTTGCAAAATTTGTCCACCATCTTGGCTTTTCTGTACCGTGGTTCTGAGGCATCAAGTCCCTTCCTTGGGATTCCAGAGGATGCTTTATGAGACCCTCTGGTTGTCTGTGTAAGAAGCCTTGATGGCTCATTTCTGGCTATGACACCATTTTGGTTAAGAATCTTACAAACCCAAGTCAAACTTTGACATATTGTCCCAAGAGTTCAATACAGCATGTTTTTCATCTTGCAGCATGTAGACCCCCAAACACATGAAGCTAAGCAAAGACTACTCTTGCTGCGTTGAGTATGTGGCATCAGTGTTTGCAGGAGTGCACACGTGGACACACCCAGCCACACCAGCACATGCATGCATGTGTGCCTGTTTGCATCCTTGGCTCCCAGAAGTCCCATTGAGAATGATTTGTTTTGACTCCTGGTGCCTGTTCCAGGGAGACTTTTTTCTCTCACAGGTGTCAGCAGAAGCTGTGAAAAGGTACAGATCAGAGGATATAGCATCCCCTACGGGGCTTCTCAGAGGTTCACACTCCATGTGCCAGACTCCGTTGTTTCAGGATAAGTATTTGACATGCTTTGTTACCTGATTAAACCTGCATGTGTTTTGTTCTGGCTTATTACTGTCTGAAGCACTGTGTTGTGAAATGAAAATTACTGGCATTTGCCTGCCAAATGCAGTGATTCAGAGAATTGTGAATTAGGATTCTTTAATTACAGAGATCTCACCTGATAGGTTAATTTCAAAAGCAAGTTAACCACACGTGTTCTATTTATTTTCAAACTGATTCTATTGAATCACATTTTATTTATAAGACCCTATTGGTCCCTATTAATAAGTGACATCTTGGGGCTGGAGTGATAGCACAGCGGGTAGGGCGTTTGCCTTGCACGCGGCCGACCCGGGTTCAAATCCCAGCATCCCATATGGTCCCCTCAGCACCGCCAGGGGTGATTCCTGAGTGCATGAGCCAGGAGTGACCCCTGTGCATTGCTGGGTGTGACCCAAAAAGCAAAAAAAAAAAAAAAAAAAAAATAAGTGACATCTTGAGGTGAAAACCAGAAATAATAAGCAAAGTGATTTGTTAAGACTCAATGTCATTTCACCTGGGCTGGAGAATGAAGGAGGAAATTGTGTTTGTATAAACCAGAATTCAAACCCCTTGATTATTTGGGGACATTTCTTTAAAGTCATTCTTATTTGCCATCATTATCATTCAGTGTTTATATATTAAATCTAATTAAAAAATATCCAATCTTGTGGCTTTAAATGTTGTGAGAATATGTAAGCCAAAGTGAGTTGTGGAAGATAGTAGTTTTTTAAGTTCACATTTTTTTCTATCTACCATTAATGCTTAGGTATTAAAGAAGTGTCTACAAATGATGTCTAATTTCACATTTTGTGGATCAGTTTATTATAGTTAATAGACCTTAGATCAAAGCTTCAGTAACAATTCAGTACCAATACAGTCTACCAAGGCAGCTTTCTAAAGAGATTCATAGTGTTAAGTCATAGCCTGAGGACCCCAAATCTAAGCTATTTATTTTTAAGGAGTATATCCATTACAGTTATTTTAAGTTTTTTTCCCCTCGTGATTCAAAGCAATACATGCACATAACAATAACATTTGAATAATTCAGGTATTAAGGTGTCCAATTAAAAGTTAATGTCTCACCCTGTTCTTATTCTCCAGAGGTAGACTGCTAACAACTTCATGTTACACTTTCTCCTTCGCCATCTTGTCTTTTCTTTTATGAGCTGTCTTTATACTTTTAAAGAATGGTGATTACTCTTTTCAGCGTGTGCCCTTCTATTATATTAATGTCTAATTTTCTAGGATCTGGCCAGTGGATTTGGGGTACCTCTTATGCCTTATGGTACCTCCCAGAATTTATATCCCCTGGGTTATTAAGTAAAAGAGTTTCAAGTAAAAAAATCCCTCAATCCCCCACCAAAAGCTTCAGAATTTAAATAAAATGTGGATTCAAGCAAGGAAAGATTGTGTAGGGACAATGCAGGCTCCCTGGCTTTCTGGAACTCTCCAGGGGGCATTTTTCTGAGAAAGCCCTTTAGAAACCAGGTTCCTTCCCTTGATCATTCCTGTCTGTCCAGGGACCATACAGCCCTACATATACAGCTTATAGGTTGTTCCTTTCTCCCAGATTATTAATGCTCACAAGAGATATGAAGAGCCTAAAATAGAGGAAATATTGCTTTGATTTAGAGATTCATTATGACTTTGTTCTTTGACCTTATGCCTTGACATCTTTTGTATGCACATGCACTTTGTACTGATTGTCACAGATTTTCTGACAAATATTTTTTGCAAAAAAAATTGGGAGTGACTGTATGCAAAATTTCCTTTTGTCTGGGGTAGCAGTCAAACATGTCAAACATGATGTGCTCAGAAGAGTGGGGCAATTAAAAAAAATTTAATGCTCTACTAATACCAAAACAGAAAACAAATGCAATGTGTGGCAATTTATGTGGTGAAGTATGATAGCCTTACTCTTTAGTTTGTCATTCAAGACAAACTCTCCTTCTGCTACATTCCACTTATCAGAACCAAGCTCAAATGTGTGAAGTACTTTTAGAACAACTTCATTATTTTTTTAGAAATGGGCTAGAAAGATAGTACAGCAGGAGCAGCACTTGCCTTGCATGTGGGATACCCACGTTGGAATCCCGGCACCACATATGGTGCCTTGAGCCTACCGTGGTGAGTCCTAAGCACAGAGCCAGGAGTAAGCCCTGAGCACAGTCGAAACCAAAACAAAAAAACAAACAACAAAAATACTGCTAACATAGTAGCACTCTGATCTTTCACAAAGGACAGATTTTGGTGGCCTCTCCCAACAACTAAATGAGAAAAACAAATTTTTAACGACTAAAATCCATAGTCACACTTATTTTTACTTTTGAAACATTTAGTATTTATTTCTATCTCTGACTGTCAACCATTTTGTAAGAGCTTCTAATGTTATACTGCTTTCTTGGTTGTTTTTAAGGCCCTGAGCTCCTCCTATACTAAGTCTTCCAGTAAGGAAATGTGTGCGAACCCAGTTTGGGGTCTGACATCAATTCTGATATTCTCTACTGACTCTTGTAACCATTGACGTAATGACAGATACATCAAAAATGCTCTAATTTTCTGATTTCTCTGCTTTAAAGATTCCTTTTGAATACAAGATGTGATAAAACAACCTATTTTTCAATAATTGATGTGTGACAAATTGGGATCTTGTGACAAGATTGTGATTTCCTTCCATTTTCACAACCAGATTATATGGGCTCTATATGAATAGTTATAATTTGGATATTGTCTAATTAAAGGTTCAGAAATATTCACATACAAATCCCTGTGTTAATAGCCTCAAGCAGTTAAACATTTATTTGAAAGCAAAAGCTATAAAGTCATGTTATATGTGTGTGTCAAATTCTATTCTCAGACAGTGGGAGTAACAGTCCCCACTGTGGAATAGTTTATCTATGTTGAATGAGGCAATTAGCCTGTTGTACAAATTGCTACTGGATACGTGTGAGGCATTGTCAGCTCCATCCTTGAAGTTTCTACAAAGCAATTCATGGTTACCTGAGTTTTGAAAAGGCGGTGGGGGGTAGAAGGGGCTTTGCAAGTGAAGAAGACTATTTGTGCCAAGGGAATCAAAGGAAGAGAAGTTTGAGAGATCAGGTGGGTCTGGAGCATAGAGAATAAAGAACAGGAGCACACTTATATCCCAGGCTACACAATTATCCTGCATGGGATAGAGGGACTCAATGAAGACTCTTTGCACAGGGAGAGCAGAGAACAAGCAACTCTCTCCTTACCAGGGTAAAATAGATTATAACCAAGAAGGTTCTGTCCCACCTGAGGCCAGTCAAGATACATGGTGACTGGTTGAAAGAAAATTTTATCTACATGAAATTGGCAGATGGGAAGAGGGAGGACTGACCTCAAAGTCACCATCTTGTTTGCATGGTCTCAAGAAGGCGTTTTATAGAAAAAGAGAACAGAGGAACATGTTTTTAGGAAAAGTGGATTACAGCGGGTGAGTATCTGGATTATCGATAAATTCACTCAGGGGCTGGTTCCCGAGTGACTGCAATATTTTAGATAAAGTTTTCCTTCCCCTTATTCCTTAGGAAAAAGTAAGAGGGGCATTCCCAACATTCTTAATGATCCTAAACCAGATAAGTTTTCTGGTTTCTAATAATAAATTCAACTCCTAATTTTTTTAGACTGATTTCAAGATCCGTCAAAGAAGAAGCAGCCTGAAAATATCTTCTACATCCAAATGAATGTGTGCAGCATCCTGGCCCTGGTTCGAGGGGCCAGGGCTCGCTCATCAACAGGATTTACCCCTAGAGGCTGCCCACCCTTTGCCTTCCAGCCCTCCCACAGATGCCAGGCTGTTGCCTTCCCCAGCTAAGTACAACTCTCATCCTCACATATAGAAAGAACTGAAGGGGGCTGGAGCGACAGCACAGAGGGGAGGGCATTTGCCTTGCATGCGGCTGACCCAGGTTCGATTTCCAGCATCCCATATGGTCCCCCGCCAGGACAGGAGTAATTCCTGACTGAGTGCAGAGCCAGGAATAACCCCTGTGCATCTCTGGGTGTGACCCAAAAAGCAAAAAAAAAGTAGAAAGAATTGAAAAACAGGCAATTCCTAGAAGATTTGAGGGAACTTCTTGATCTCAATCATGATGTCATGTAGAGATGACCATTCAGTGTGGAAGCTCTCAGGCAACAGGACTCCCTCACTGGCAACATTCTTCCCACTTTTTTTAAATAGAGATTCTGTTTCTGCATAACCTGAATTGTAGTTCAAATGGACTTAATTTTTGGTTTTGTTTTTGTGTTTGTTTGTTTTTTCGGGTTGGAGGGGTGCACAAGCAAAGATCTCAGGGCTTGCTTTTGTCTCTGTGCTAAAGAGATTACATGGAGTGCCAAGGATTAAACTGATGCTGACAAGCACCTCAACCCCGTGATATCTCTGTGACCCAATTCAAATGGATCTTGTGCAAAGGCTAATCTCATGAAGCCATCTCCATTTTGTGAGTTTTGGCAAAAAATGAAAAACAGCTCTAAGTTTTTAATAAGGAATTAATTAAAATTACAGTTATTGCAAGTACTTCTATAATGTTAGACTTGTGGCAAGTATTTCTATAATGTTAGGTCATTATAAATAATGAAGGAAAAAACATAAAGAGATGGTAACTTGGTTTCTAAATACATGAATTATGCAGAAGTTTTTCCCTTACTTTTCTGTTTATAGGTAGTTCATAAAGATTCTAAAATGCAGGTACCTGTTTTAGTTTGAAGAGTTATTTTTAAAATCACAAGTATTTATTTTTCTCTATTTTGAGGGCTAAACACTCTGGAATTCAATAACATTTTAAGCAACTATAAAGTTAGAAAATCTTTAAAGCTTCATATATAATTTATGGAATCAAAAGTACATTTCTGAACATTTTAAAGCTATAATTTCAACAATGTTTTGGAGGTATGCTAAATTCTCAAGAGTAAAATTTAAGAAACTGCATCATACCTCAAAGCCCCTTGACACACATAGATTTGTAGGTAAAAATTTGGGGTGGAAACTATTGTTGTCATTACTAAATCCTGTGATTTAACAAATTGTTTTTGCTTTCTCAGGTCTGGGAATTAATAGTTATAATTACAAGGGCACAAAAAGTAGAATCGTCTACCTCCCATGCAGTTACTACCTATGGCTTGTTATTCATGCTCAGTGACCCTTCAGGCCCCCATACCCAAACAAAAGTACAGTCTTGCTCAGTTTTTTCCATCCTAACAATTGCTTTGATTGAAAGTTGTGTGTGAGTTCAAAACAGTGATAGAGGAGTTTCCTGCTATGCTCCCAAGAGCCATTAGGAATCAACAAGGAAACAGGAGTAGTGAGAACCCCACTGTTTTAGCTGAGACAAAGTCACCCCAGAGACTTGAGTACATGCATGGGGACGCAGAGACAGATCTAGTCCACTCAGGGGTTCTGCAAATACTCTTCAAGTCAGACACAGAGGTCCTGCTCCACATCATCCATAACACAGCAAGAACAGCAAGAAAAGCAAACTAGACCACACTTGCCCACCTCGAAGTCTTAGGTCGAGTGCTGACCTCCTAAACTGTACTGATTGTCTGTGGCTTGTTGGACTCAGATCTGGGACCTCAGAGGGGACAAATACCAATGGGGCCAAAAGCACAAACCAAATTCTTCTCCAATATGCTTTTAACATCTCCAAAATATTTTGGGTCCTTCTAATCGCTCCCATTATGCTGACACAGCAACTAAAAACACAGACAAACTAAATGCAATAAATTGATTAAAAGTTTTAAAACAGAAAAATTTAAAGTACCAAAATGTTAGACTGAAAACATAGCACATAACAAGGTTTAACTTGAAGGGTGTTGCAGGGTTGGGGGGGGGTGACAGATTCCAAAACAGTACTAGCATTTTAGGGACTGGTTGGTCTCTGGAAACAGGGGGAATATCTCTGGGGTTTTACACACTTCCATTTTCTGGGCTTTGGGCCACACCCAACTTTTGGGGCCTATGCCTTATTCTACCCTCAAGAGACACTCCTGACAGTGCTCAAGGGACCACATGGGGTGCCAGGGATCCAACTCAGGTCAGCCACATGTAAAGCAAGTGTCTTACCCACTCTACTATCTTGGCAGTCCCCTCAAATGCTTTTTAAATTTCTCTTCTTATTCTTATAGTTCTCTTTTCTTCTGTTCACTTCCAATTTTTTTTCACTCCTGAACTTGCAGTGCTTGCCAAGGAAGTACACAGGTTTTTGATGGTACTTTGAGATAATTCTGGACAGAGTAACGCAATGACTTTTATGAACTACTGCTTTGTGAAAATTTAGAAAGCTTGTCATCCCGTTGATCCTCGATTTGCTCGAGTGGGCACCAGTAACATTTCCATTTGTCCCTGTCTCATGCTAGTGTAGCCCAATGATATCTGCTCGTTCCAGGAACAGGAAGAGCCTTAAATCGTTCATTCAGGGTTTTGACAAAGAAGTCTGACCATCTTGTTGGTGGGCGGCCATGCAGTCTTTTGACGTCCCCTGGAATCCAATCGGTAACAACTTTAGTTCAGCAGTCATCTCTGAATTGCATTACGTGTCCGGCCCATCTGATTTTCAATGCCTTGGCTAACGAGACAGCGTCCCTGATTCTTGACCACCGATGGAGGTTGGAACTCCGGATTCCTTCTCTCACTTGAGTGAAACGTGATACTCGAAGCATAGCTCTTTCAATTCCTCTTTGGGATACCTTAATAGCGTTCTCATCCTGTTTTCATAGGGCCTAGGTCTCTGAGGCATATGTCAGTGCAGGAAGAATGATGGAGTCGAAAAGATGTGCCTGGAGCCGGAGGTTCTTTGTCCTCTTAATCACTTCTTTGACGCTCTTGAAGGAGTTCCACGCTGCTCTCTTCCTCCTGCGCAGTTCTGGCGCCAAGTCATTCCTCATGTTGAGCTATGTGTACACATAGCTGCTGCATTCGGAGATGTTCATTCGTTGAGAGCAAATGGAACATCAGAGACTAGTTCATTGTTCATAACATCGTTTTGCTGAGATTCAGCTGCAGTCTGACCTTTCCACACTCGGAGTTGAGTGTGGAAGTGACAAGTGACAAGTGACATTGCTCTGTGAAAATTTAGAAAGCTGAAAGAAGATGTTTGGTGAATAGTGAAAAGGATACCAGTCCTGAGCTTTGGATAACTTCTATGTACGTAAAGGAAAAGGCAGAAGAGGGCCAAGCAAAGAAGCAGCAGAGCACATTCTTCTGAGACCTCACATGGGGTGCAGATACCTTCACCATTCTCTGGTGGCTTCAGAAGGGTAGGCTTCAAAATGTTTTCATGCTGGAAGTACCAGAACAAGCTTCATAAAAATATTCTTTCTGAAAAGGCAACATTAATTTCAGATCAATAATTAAAAATTTTTTATTACTTTGATTTTAGAGATCTCAGAACAAGCTTCAAAAATGTTGTCTTGTTAGGGAAGAGACATTCTTCTAAAACGGAAACTCTGAGGTACCCTAACTAAATAAACTTGGGAAAAAACAGAGAGACTGTTAAAACGATGAGCAGATCTTACCCTGGTTGCAGTTAGATATGGGAGTCCTGGAAGTGTTTTCCAGTAAATAATAAAATGAAGAAGAAATTGCCTACCCCTGAAGTAACCCAAAGGCATGCGGGCCACATCTTTTGAAGTGTAAATACTGAGCTCTTCAGAGATGCAGAAAATGAGCCTCCCCCCAAAGGTAGAAACTGAGGCCCCCCCAAGAGTAGACTCCCTAACAAAAAGAGAAGTTCCAAGAGAATCCAAAGGCCATTAAAAGAATAAGAAAGACCTATATTTGTGGCTTTATAGTTGCCATAGCTGACTGGAGTAATAGCACAGCGGGTAGGGCATTTTACTTGCACGCGCCCGACCTGGGTTTGATTCCACGGTCCCTTTCAGAGAGCCCGGCAAGCTACTGAGAATATCCTGCCTGCATGGCAGAGCCTAGCATGCTACCAGTGGCGTATTCAATATGCCCCAAACAGTAACAACGAGTCTCACAATGGATATGTTACTGGTGCCCGCTTGAGCAAATCCATGAACAATGGGAGGACAGTGCTACAGTGCCATAGTTGTCATATCCAACTCAAAGGGAAAGATAGGTATCACATAAAAAGCCTTCTTTACATGCCTGTGTGCTTAACTGAGTCCTAATTACAGATATGGCAACTGAGATTTGTAAGAATAGATTTGTATTTACCCAAAGAACTTATAAATCATTCATTTAAAAACAAGACATCACGCAAATATAACATCAAAAGAAATCTTCCAAGGGTTTCCAGTTTAATTCACATTTTGAATATTTGTTAATTCATTAACTTCAGATATTTGGACAACTCGGATTTATGTAAACAGTACTTTGACATTTACTACAAAGCTCTGTTCTTGGCAATATATAGTTTTGGCTTCAGAAATGATTGTGGTCTTGAAAATCACCCAACGCATATACTCCCTCACTAAAGTCATCTTCCTTCTTTCATTACTACCTGGCTCAGATTCAGGTTCTAAAGGTTTTCCAAACACCTGCATTCAAATCTGTTTAAGGGTTCCATTATGTCTTTTAAAAATCATTTCTGTGCATGTGCGTGCACACATACACTTTTCACTATTTTCAGTTCAGCCACATAACTGGAGCATCATTACCCTTGAAACAATGAAGTTCACCTGTCTTCAGCAGCCTTAAAGTCTTTGTAGTTTGTTTTTGACAGTGAATCAAAATGTGTGAAAGCTCAACTTTTGCTTTTCACTTTTCTTTTCGGAAGTAAGTAAGGATTTATAAATACACACACACACATACACACACATATATTGCCAGATTCAGTATCATGACAGATATACTATGGGAATCTTAACAATAATAAAAATAAAAGACTCCTTTGACTACTTCTAAAATAATAATAATCATTTCTACTTAAGTTTCCTTCAAAGTTCAATCAATAAAAATTTAATTTTCATTTTTACTAAAACACCATAATTTACAAAGCTGTTCATAATGCAGTTGCTTCCAGCGTACAGTGTTTCCATACCAACCCCACAATCAGTGTGCCTGTCTCTCCACCAGTGTCCCCAGTTTCCCTCCCATTTCTCAAACCTACCCCCTTAGAAGGCACCTAACAAATTTACTTCATATTGCTTGATCCAACAAAACTTCGAGAAATGGCAAATGGAATCATCATAAAATAAAACAATAAAAGTTAATTTGTGCTGATTGATATATGATTTAAACTTGTAGCACTGTAGCACTGTTCTCCTGTTGTTCATAGATTTGCTCAAGCAGGTACCAGTAATGTTTCCATTGTGAGACTTGTTGTTACTGTTTTTTGGCATATCAAAAATGCTACAAGTAGCTTGCCAGGCTCTGCCTTGCAGGAAGGACACTCTCAGTATCTTGTTGGGCTCTCCAAGAGGGATGGAGGAATCGAACCCGGGCCGGCCGCCTGCAAGGCAAACACCCTACTGACTATGCTATCACTCCAGCCCATGATTTAAACCTATGTAGATAAAATTAAATCTTGTAATAAAATACAATCTAATAGCTAGTCTCATTTACATAAATAATTTATGGGTAACAGTGCACTGCACTGTCATCTCGTTGTTCACTGATTTGCTTGAGCGGGCACCAGTAACGTCTCCATTGTGAGACTTGTTGTTACTGTTTTTGGCATATGAATACGTCATGGGGAGCTTTCCAGGCTCTGCTGTGCGGGTGGGATACTCTTGGTAGCTTTCCGGGGTCTCCAAGAGGGATGGATGAATCGAACCTGGGTCCACCACGTGCAAGGCAAATGCCCTACATGCTGTGCTATTGCTCCAGTCCCAATATTTATGGATATCATTTCTAAAAGTGTAGTGATAGAATTTCATCTGCGTAACAGATCTGAATATGGAATGTAAAACTTAGATGGGATGTAAAACACCAAGGAGAACTGGAGTTGACCATCCAAAAGTTAAATAATTATTTTTAAAAAGACCCCAATTATTCACTTTAAATGGGATGAATTTAAGTTGTTCATGAACACAGTTGCTTGTAGTGCCAGAACTATGTTATGACTCTTTGATCTTTGCTTCTGTGAAAGTGGACACTTTCAATTTCATAATAAATTATTGTCTTTGTTTCAGGAAACAATGCAGTTGGTCAAATATCAGTAGAACTTGCTCTATAGTTTTCTTCTCTGGCATATTTCCCTACATCCTTTGCTGTCTCTTATTTCCAAGGGAGAGATCTTCAATTTTCAATTGGACTTGACTGTGAGGTCTCAATAAAATGACCTCATTTGCCCAAATTTCAGCTTCTTCCCCTTTGACATAAGAATAATTAATGACAGTGTGTATCTTAATGTTTTCTTCAAAACATTAAGCAAAATACTGCTATGTAGACACTTCTCTAAGAGACTTTAGCAAAGTGTAAACCTCCTATGCATGAAAACCTGGGTTTGATCCCTGGAAATACAAAAGATAAAAACAAAACAGAAATGAATTTTAAGAAACAATGCAATATAAAGTGTTTATGTCAGTTCTGGCATGCAGCTAGAATTTAATTTTTTTTTTAAATAATGAGTAACAACAACTACTAAGTGCTTGTTATTTACCACACATGGTTCTAAACACTATATGTGTTAACTCAGCTAGTATAATTACTACTCCATTTACAGATAAGGAAGTGGAAAGATATTTGTTGGAAGATCAATCAATGTTACTTTCTTTTTTCTGAGGATGGGAATGAATTGAGGCATAAGAGTAAGCCATTGAAGCTCAAATAGTGCTTTCATGATTTAACCAACCAGAGAAAATAACTTTACATCTGAAGATTTGCTAACATTTTGTTCTAGGAGACAATGTCCTCTTACCATTGGACAATTGCAGTTCTCATGGGGAGAGTAAGCAGATGATTACTGCCAAGATCACAGACTGAGAATCTTCTCCACAGGAAGTCCAACATTCTGGTGGGAAAGAAAGGGGATAAAGGAAAACTGAGTATGCTCCGTTCCTTACCTCCACCCCTGAATCAAGGAATTCTTTGTCCTGTCAGGAAGAATTAAATAAAATGGAGAGGGAATTTCAGATTAATAAAAATGTTCGAAGACACAAAAGTCTGAGACTAAGAGGTTCTTCAAATACCATTGTCAGCAGCACATTATTGAGTCTTCATTTCTTAAATACACACTGGACTTTTCAGAGCTATCAAATGTGCTATTTATATGAATTTTTACAAGTTGTCTTTTTCTAAAGCTATGTTTATTTCATATAATATTTCAAACCAATTGGCATAAGTATTTTGTACCTTCTCTTAATAACTCTTCACTGTAAGATCCTAAGAAAGTCACAACCTATTAACAGCAGTTATGTCCTCTATTACCTTTCTTAGTCAGACTTATTAATGGGTGATACATTTTATTAGCCTTTTAAAACTATTTTGAGATATAAGCTGTGTAGAAGGTATAATGTGTATTTACCTTCTACTTCACCGATTCTGCTCTCTATTGTGTACTTTCTTAATTTGATTCTGATATATCTGTTTCTAAGATGAATACTTAGATAACTGGTTTATCAGCCTTCCACTAACCCCACTGTTACATGCTAAAGTATAAATGCTTCTAAAAACAAAGTTTCAGTTGCATATAAGTTTAATATACAATAGTATTATTGTTTACTTTTCAATGTCTGTTTCTTACTTCTACTGTGTAGTGCTAGGAATCGAACCTGGGGTAGGTGTATAATAGGGATACTTCCTAACTGTTGTACTATTTCCCATCCCTTCAAGTTGGTTCTTATGAGCATTAAAATTCCAGAACCACTGCTAATAACAGAACCAGCCACATTTTTTCAGATAAATTGTACTTTCTAGAAAAATATAAAACTTAAGATATATTTTATTAATTAATTAATTTTGGTTTTGAGTCCATACCCTGTGGTGCTTCAGGCCTTCTTCTGACTCTGTGCTCAGGGATCACTCTATGCTATGCTCAGGGGATCATGTGGGTCGAATCATATGGGCCATGGATCAAATCTGGGCCTGCTGTGTGCAAGGCAAATGCTTTGCTCCCTAAACTATCACTCCAGCCCCAACTAAAGGTACATTTCAATGACCAGCATTAAAGATTTAATCCATGTCTCTGGTGAAATTAATTAAACAATAAACATGTAAAAGTGTCAGCAGTACCTTAAGTATGAGTAAATTATAAAGAATTTGTCTTTCTAATAGTTTCAATCTGAAAAATTATAGTCATGAGAATATGAAGCATGATTTAATGTCAATTAATTTGAAGCTTCAGGTACATATATTTGTTGATATCCAAATTTAAAGGCAAGATCTGAACTTACAAACAATTCTTTTTGCATGAATATAAAAATTAGTCACTAATAATAATTACCAGAAATAATATGACACTAATTTTGAACATCTGCCTTCTCAAGGAAGATGGCAAATGTCACCATATGTTGCACATGGTTGTCATTATTCCAAATCCTATTGTTATTGCAAATTCATACACTATGGGTTAAATTATATTCAGAAGTTAAAACTCAGACAAATATAAACATGTAAGATACAGTAATAACAGTTTTATATTTCTTTAGGTAAAGAGGAACTCAAGCAATAATATTTAAATGGACTTCATTTTACATATATTTAATAATTTCAGCTTGTGTCAAAATGTCCAGAGTTTGGTGAATATAAGGATAATTATAATATCATTCATTATCTTCTATGTGTCCCAACTGTGCTAAAACTTTCAATATATTATCTCTAGCCCTTATATAATATTTCCAGTCATCTCTTACGAATTCTTTCAGTCTTTACAGTTGAAAAAACTAAGAAACTCATAGTTTTTAATTTTCAGTTTTTATTTAAAGCACTACATTTCACAATAGGGTTTCTAGAATACAAGATTCCAATGTGGCATCCTTCATCAATGTTTACTTCCTTCCACATTTGCCTTGGGTACCTACCACCCCACCACCCCACACCCTGCTCTTGGTGGGTTTAGTTCTGTAAACCAGTTCTCAGATTCTGTTGTCTCTGATCCTTTATTATTCCCATTCTGTTCCTTTATATCCCACACATGAGAGAGATCATTCTGTATCTGTCTCTCTTCTCCTGACTGACTTTATTTAGTAGCAAGCTACTACCCAGTTCAAATATAGCAACAAGTTGCATGATATTTTTCTGATATCTGAGTAATATTCTTTTGTGCATGTAGTCTTTTATACAGTCATCTGTTTCCAAACACTCATGCTGTTTGCAGGTCTTGGAAATAGTGAAATAGTAAAAAGACACATTTTCAAACCGCAGACTGTAAGGCCCCCAAGTTCTTGCTCTGTGTCCTTTTGATCATATAGCACACAAGAGCAAGAACAATTAGATGACTTTATTCCCTGCTCAATGTCCAGTTCAGTGAACAGAATATGCACTAGAGTAAGTGTTCAAGTTAAAAATGAAAGCTTTCTGCCAAGATCAAGAATGTGATATACAAAGAAACAGTAATGCAGAAAAATAAGATAAAAATAACTTTAGGACCTGGAGAGAAAGTACAGTGAGAAGAGGTTCATCTTTCATGTGGCTAATATTTTAAAAATTTTATTGAATCACTGTGAGATAGTTACAAGCTTTCATGTTTAGGAATATATCCCAAGGATGCAAAAAAGCACAGTAAAAAGGACATCTGTACCTATACATTCATATAGGTACAGTATAGTGCAGCACTGTTCACAGTAGCCAAAATCTGGAAACAATTCAAGTGCCCTAGAACAAATGACTGGTTAAAGAAACTTTGGTACATCTACACAATGGAATACTATGCAGCTGTTAGGAGAGATAAAGTCATGAAATTTGCTTATAAATAGATAGACATGGAGAGTATCATGCTAAGTGAAATGAGTCATGTGGTTGACTCTTGTTCTGTCCCCAGTACCCTGGTATCTTGAAGTACAGAGCCAATGTTAAGCAGGATATGGGCCACAAACCAATAAATAAATGAATAATAAAAATATAAGAGAGCAAGGAGATATCCAAAGAGGTCATTTTTACTTTGGAAGTTGAAGAACAGGTATATTGGCAAGAAGAGGAGAGAGATGGAAGGATTTGAATCTCCTGTCAGACAAAACTGGATGAGAGTTCAGGAATCTAATAAGTCCTTCTAGGGGAAAAAAGGTAAAATCCTATAAAAGAATTTACCTTTATCATTAGATTTTGAGGAGAAGTATTCAATTTGAAGGTTGCAACTCATTACTTGTTTTTACTCTAGCCACCCTTTCCATAAAATTCTTAAAAACTCTGATCGAAGATCACTAAAAAATTTCTAATTTCTCCAGGTAACAGATTGTTTTCTATGAATCACTCTATTTTTCTAAAATAGAAAGGGAAAAAGAGTTAAAATTACCTACCTTTTTATAAGGCACTTGCTGAAACTAATGAGTAGTTTTGTAACATAAGCAGTTGGTATGAGAGTAGTGATAATATATTTACAATATAAACTTAGCATCATTAATGAGATTCATTTCTTGCTCTCTATGTGGAAGTAAAACTGTCATAATGTCCCCTTTTATGATGGAAAGTTGCCCTATGAGGTCTGGGTGAGGTGGTAACTTTAAAAAATCCTGACCAAGTATCCCTAAAATAATAATATATGTCATGATATGCATTTGAGGAACAGTAATATATTCAAAATTGTGAGGTTTTCCTATAATAAATGAACAAATTTTTATACTAGCAGGTGAAAGCTTGGATATTTTAAATCTCTGTCAGTATAAAAGTATGACTTATTTCCAGTAAAATGGACATGTCTGGAAGCTTCCTGATTCTTTGATAATAACTGTATATTCCTATACTCATTCTTAAGCAGTTTAATATTAGCCTTTTCCTTCTAAACTCCCATATTGGGATTCAGAGTGAGATTTTCTTTTTCACTTTTCATTTAATCAACTTTGGCACCAAATTCCTCTCTGTCAGCTTGATATGCAGCTTGGGTCTGACCTAGTTCTACTCAAGCAGTGAACTCACACCCCACAGTTGGTCAAAAGGAGCTGGGAAGAAGAAAAGGAGATGAGGAAAAGGAGAAGTAGTGAGTCTTTCCCAGATCATGCCACATCAGGACATTAGCCTAACATATGCAGAAACTTTAATTACAACCCATGAGCAGTTTAAATAATTTTCCTTGTTTATACTGCGGATGATTGAATTTAACTTAATCTTACTTATCATCTTCCTCCCCATGCAGAGAAACTTCTGATGGGGGGTTGAGAAGAATGCATTTTCCTCACCATTTTTAATATGTTCCTAATGCCCTTGCAACCACTGGCTTGCCTGGCGGTGCCTGTGGACATGACTGTTTCAGGCATGGCTTCTTCCTGGTCCTCACCAATCTATCTTGCATTTGGAAAGCTCACGCATGTTTCAATAGACACAAAATTGTTCTTGGTTGTATCTTCATTAGACCCCATGTTTCTTTCCCACATTTGATGATAAGATGTTTTCCAATAGCCCTCATTTCTAAATAAGGATGGGGACATAATGGTAGCAAAAACTCACCACCCAATTAAATCTCCAGAATACAACTCAGATCAGGAGAACAAGTATAGCATTTCCTCCTGTAACTTAATTTTCTTTGTTCGAGGACTCCATTCCCAGAAAGGACCTGAGACAATATATTGCTTTGCCAGAAACTGGTTTGCTTACCTAAAGGCCATTCTCCCCTCCATTTTAAGTAAAAAGTTGACAATTTTTCCACTCCCAAAATATTCAACCAAGATGTATGTTTCCCAGACTTCCTTGCAGCAGACATGGGTCTGTAACTAGGTTCTGACAAGTAGGCTATAAGCTAAGGTACTGTGTGAGGCCTCCTAAACAGCTCTTTAGGATTGGAGTATCCCCTTCTCCCTCTTTCCCCCTAAAATATTGGAATCTCATTCACTTTCTTACTGATTCTTGTATACTTGATTCTTGTATGTTATTTGTGATTATTGGATGCTTTCCTGCCTTTATCTTTTGTTCTTGAATAAGCTATGCCAAAAGAAATTAAAGGTCATGCACTACTTTTTTCCAGCAATGCTTCACATGTGAAGAGGCATGATAGAATAGGGATATAAAAAGCACTGTAGCACTGTGGTCCCATTGTTCATCCATTTGCTCAAGCGGGCACCAGTAATGTCTCCATTGTGAGACTTGTTGCTGTTTTTAGCATATCGAATACGCCACAGGTAGCTTGCCAGGCTCTGCCATGCAGGTGGGATACTCTCGGTAGCTTGGCAGGCTCTCTGAGAGGGATGGAGGCATTGAACCTAGGTCTGCCACATGCAAGGCAAATGCCCTATCCATTGTACTATTGCTCCAGTCTATGGAAAAAAATATCTCTAACATAAAGAAGTTTATAACAAGTGTAGGGCCGGTAGAAAATATGCATAACAAATACAAGCCATAAATGGATAAACTAAGACAGAGAGATATGGTGTAACTATACTTTAATCCAGTTTTAAGATAAATATCTTACTCTGGATTTTATCTTATCCCTTTGCATTCAAGAGTTTCAGTACAGCTGTCCGTATGTTTCAGAACTGAAATGCCCAGAAAGGGAAGGAGCAAGATGCTCCACTCATTGGAAACGCAAAGAATTACTCCACTCTTTCTCTTTTCTTAGAGTGGGCTCCCCATTTATCTCTCTCTCTCACACATATATGTACATAAAAATATATATGTATGTGTATATATTCATATTTTATAGACAAAAAAGAAGTTCTCTATATTCTATGTCTGAGGAAGAATTCATCTCCTGCTTAATAACTGCCAATATGTTCCAGATCACATTTCAGACATAAAGAAAATCATATGGGGGGTGGACATTAGATGGAAGATGGAAATCCCTTTTCAAAATATTTCCAGTGTCTTAAAAACAGCACATAGAAACTGACATAAGCTATCTTTATAACATTTTTTATAATAAACCAGATTGTGTCCCTCACATAAGATATGTAGACAAACTTTAATATATCATAAGAATACTTATTCTGAAAGTATCCAAGACAGTAGTATTATTTCTAGAAACCTAAAATATAATAAAACTATTTCAAAAATTTGTGGGCATAAAAAGACTGCCACTTCCTGAGGCTATGTCCATGAGCTAAAGAACAAGTACCATTTCCATTCTTCTGAGGAGTAAAGTGTAAATTATTACACAAATATTATAAGAAATGTCCTTTTCAATTGTTTGACCCATGGATAAACCTATGCAGTTTGTATCATGACATATTAGTGGTCACTTGAAAGTCATGAGTGGGATCCCCGAAACAGTCTTTTGAAGTTCATTAGCTGAATTAAATATGAGTGAAGGGAGAGCAAAGATGCCGGCCACCTCCCTTCCACATAGATTTGACCTGAGAAGTGGCTGCGCTTTTATCTGGATGGATTCATTCCTCTCTGTTCTTGGTTTCAAGAATGTGAGTGGAAATAATATGTCACTTAGGCCTCACTCATGAAAATCTGCATGTTGTGATCTTCCAAGTTCTCTCTCATCTTCTTGCTAGAAATGAAGGCGATGAGGCACTAGAGGATGATGAAACCACAATTTAGACAGAACATGGCTTCCTAAATCCTCACAAAGACTGTCTGCAACAGACTCACCTTAGACTGGGGTTTAATAAAAAAATTAATTTTGTGTAAGAAAATAGGGGACTTACCTCTCTTCAGTTGTTAGTTCTGGCTTAGTTTACCTGTCAGACTGTGGGGGGAGTGTGCCATAGCCTACTCTTCTTTTTCTCAGTTATGATTCCTTTTTCATAAACTACAATCAACATGAAAGTTCTCTGGTTTTGGACCACAACCAGATTTTCTCTTGTATCTGTGTTCCAGGACCACTTCTGGAGATGTTCAAAGGACTACATATGGTACCAAAGGGAAAACCAGGGATGTCACATTCAAGAGAAGTATAGTGACCCTTGTATTATATATCTCAGGCATAAGAAAGCTCTTTTTTTTACTGTTCCTTATTTTTGCTGTTGACATTTTCTCTTTGATATTTTCCATATTCTATCAAAATAACCTGTTAATCCATTAGCAAATGAATCTTAGTTTTGTTCTTGAAGAGGCCTCTGCTGCTCCGGGTGAGCAAGTAGGGGAGACAGGGAGATGGAGGAGATCATATATTCTTATTTCCTTACAGTGCTATCCTCTCTGTAGTGTTCACTTTCATACTGCTTCCTCCTTTCAACCACAGGTTTACCTGAACCACCCTCCAACACCTGACACTCTGATGCTCTGTTGAGGTCAGGAAAGCAGCCACCTTGCAAGGGTGATTTCTTTCTGCAAAGCTTTTTGGGTAAGGGGCCCAGAAAACACCCAGGAAGTCAAATTCCATTGTGCTGAAAAGATTGTGATGGCCAAAGGATCTGAAGAAGCATAATTTGCAGTTCTATTCTGTCCCTTTCTCATTCATTATTCTCTATTTTTTCGTAACCTTCCTTTTACTCTCTCTTATTTTTGTGCCTTGATGTTTCCTGAGGCTATGCCCATGAACCAGTGAACAAGTAACCATTTCCATTCTTCTGAGGGGAGTTCAATCATTGTACAAAACAGTCGCTGGATCCTTTATGTAATATCCTTGGAATTTGGGTCATGGCAATGTTCTAGTTCCATTTCATTAATAGGAAATTTGCTTGAGAAACAGTATCCCATTGAATTTCTCTTTTGTTGTGTTCCTGAGTACATTCCAGTTTGGGAGTCAGAGAGGATAAGTTCAATTTTAAAAAAGTGTTTAGAGTGCATTTGTTCATGTGTGTGTTGGGGCAAGGGTGGGGGAGGAAGGTTCCTCGCTACAGCAGCATCAAGTAACGTATCTCATGTTCAGATGGAAGCTCTATCTTGGGGACTGAAACCAAGTTTGTTGTGAATCTGTAGAAGGATTTGACATGGAGAGTGAGAAATTCTTGCTCCTGCCACTGACCTTTTACAAGAAATTATTCTTCTGTGTCTCTGTGTGGACCCAGAGGTTAGTGCTCACCAGCTCAGCCCTTGGCACAGAGTGTTAACCTCTCTATTATTCAGTTTCTTCTTCTGAGATCTGAGACTTGTAATTCTTCTTGATGCATAAGGTTATGCGAGGCCACCTGAGACAGATAGCAAACCTTTAACAGTGTTAAATAGTAACCCCCAATTTAGCTCTTAATTATCCAAAGGTGGTTGCCTCATCTACTGAGGTGATTACTATGTTCATTATCAAAGACACCAAAGTCCCTTCCATGATGAATAGTCTATAAATCTCTAACATAGGTTTTTGCTTTGCCATAAAATAAGATGGAAATTCATTTCTCTACTTCACTGGATTCTTGTCAAGATCAAATAGATGATTCTGTGGGTCCCCTGCCTACATTCTGATTCCTGCCACCTGTGGCAAATTAAAGCATTCTGAATGGACATTTCAAACCATAACCCTCTTTGCACTGAAATGACGCTTCTGCTCTAATCTAATCATGAAAGCCTCCTGGCATGGCCTGGCTAGACTGTGGTGGTGATTCTCATTACCATGCCAAGCCCAAACTGCTCACAATCCACTGCTCTTGCAGCTGCCTTTTGTTTGCTCATTCCATTTCCATCCCTCTGTCAAATCTCTCTTATTGACATACAAGCATGTTCAGCATCACTAAGATTTCTCTCAGATTATGCTTTAACATCCTTAATTTTGAAACCTTTCACTAACTCCACATACCCGAAAATAAACTGCCTTCCCACTCCTCTAGGTCCTCATCAGGCTCCTAGCACTAAGAACATTTTGTTGCCCCATTGTTCCTAGATCAGTTCTACTTGGTTCCTTTTCTCCTGCCATCTTGAGCATTCAGCACAGAACTTAAATGTCTTATGTTGAACGATTTTTCTGTGTTTGTAAAAAAAAAACAAAACAACAACAAAAAAACCCTCAAATCCTAAAAATTGGTAATTCATATGCCTTCATCTAACAGAGCACTTGGTACTATCTGCTAAAAATGTAGTGAATTATTTAATTATTTAATCAATATTGCTCCTAATTTACTACCACATTTTTAAAACTATACCATAATATTGACAATTAACTTCTAAAGTATATGTTAATCCTTTTTTCTTTTTCTCATAGAATTTTGTTAAAATCTAATCTATACTTATAGTTAGGTTCTTACTGGAAAACTAGCAAAATGACAGACATTTTTTGTTGTTTTCCGACAAACAGAATACGTAAAACTTGTCTGAAATGATATTCACACATGTACTCACAGCCATAACTTGGAATGAACTTGTCTCATCCCGAGTCCTGAACTTGTACATCCTTATTGTTGTTTCTCCCTAACTGAGCCATTATAAACTCTAAGAATTACCATTTATTTCAATGGCCAGAATTAATCAGCTTGTTATTCGGGAACCACACTATTTTTATTTCATTATCATTTTTGTTGTTTAGGGGTCACACTCAGTTATATCTACGGCTTATTCTAGACTACATGTTTGGGGATCACTCCAGGAGGTGCTCAGGACCGTATGCAAACCCACCTGTGCTGCTGGGGCTGTGACCTAGGTTTGCTGTGTCCAAGGCGAGAGATCCTTCCACTGTACTGTCCCTTCAGCCCCAGATGACTTTCAAATGTCAATGTCTCACTCTCTGGCCCCACTAATCTTCAAAATATGATTTCTATGGCTATGAGGATTCTGTGTCTTACATTTCATATTAATAGTAAATGGACCCAAGATATATTTTAATGGCTTCCTCTCTGAGGATCTTCTAAAAAAAAATCACTGGTAGGTGTTTGCATTCATACTGGGTTCCCACTGTCAGGTAAGGAATGTCACATTGTGACCAAGACTGGAGAAACCTCGCTTGACAGGGGTCAAGGAACTATATATATATTCCTTCTATAAACATGAGAAGTCAGTGAGTTGTACAACCAAATCAGAGAACACAAATTTAAATGTCTCAAAAAACCAGGTAGATTATGAAAATAAACACAGGTTTAAAGGGAGCAATAATGAGTACTCAGGAGTACTTTTTTAAAGTACTCTTTTAAAAAGCAGTAGTCTGTAGCAGGAAGATAGTTCAAAGAGCTAGTACTATGCTTTACATGCAGGAAGCCCCGGTTAGAACCTGGCCCTAAAGGATGAAATTTCTTGTTTTCAGAAACACTGCATGTCACACAAGTATAGCTGAAGGCCATATCTCATTTGAGACCATCAGATGCAACTCCCTAGGAGCGTAAAGGAAGTTCAGTGGTCAAAACCAAAATTTTCTTTTAAATATGTCCACTTATCATTCATGTAAGTAATCTGACATATATGAAAATACATATCTTAAAAAATTTTATTTGGAAAATATTATTTTAACAACTCTAGTTGGCATTTTGGACCTCCTGAAGTTAGTATCGCCCTACAAGGCTGAGAGAAATAGATGACACAGAAGTTCAGCCAGACGGTAAACTTGATTACTTTAGGGTATAAGAAATGTTCAAAATTGCCTCATATTTTTCAGGTGTCAATGCATTGTCTACTATTTCTTTCACATGCTCAAGTCTCTTGAAACTGAAATTCTTTTACTCTGTAATTAGGAAGTGATAATTGAGTCATTCTTAGACGTCTAGTTCCTGATGAGGATAGCATATCCACTACACAATTACTGCTACTTTCTAAAAATTTTAGTTTAACATCAGCGAAACCTGCCTTACAGTCTGAAATTCTTCCAAACCAACAGATGGCATTACAATTTCACACACACACACACACACACACACACACACACACACACACACACACACACACACACACCTTCCCTGTGAGAGAACACATAGTTCAGTTCTGATGTTAGAAGCACAGTTTATCAAGCAAAATGATTGGCAGGGAGAGAGGGAGAGAAGAATCTGATAAAAAGGTATTCATTGGTATCCACCCCCAGTGAAGTCATACAGGGCATTTAAGGTCTACCTCAGTTTTGTGTGTGAGGATGGAAATATTCCTGGATGAAATATAGCCTTTAGACAGGAAATGGGAGGGTCATCAGTTTAGGCTGAAGCCTATGTGGAATAATGGTGACATTGTCTTTGCTGATGGCACTGCTACCTTTGTTAAATATGGAACCGTAACGGGGACTGGCTTCAGATAATGCCTGATACTGCGCATAAGGAACAACAACAAAATATCCCCTCATCTGTCCCCCACCAAAGTCAGATAATTACACTGACTGCACAGCATCCATTCTCCAGGCACAGCGCACTGGAAACCTTTTAGGGGGTCCTTTAACACGCCCTGCCTTTTCCAGAATGAGGCTAATTTGCTCCTGTTTCAACCAGCTTCAGCACAGAGAGCAGTGGAAAGAGAGAAAAGAGAATGAATTGTCAGCATTATTGAAAAGATTCATGATTAGTCACACTCACTCGCAAGCCAGGTCCTTGCCAGACACCACACCACTCATTAGCAGACCTGAGAACTGGCGTGCCTCCCACAGCTGAGCAACAGCTCCAGGCTGGCAGGCCTCCGGGGACCCACAAAGCCTTGTTCTCCCACACCCAGCAGTGAGAAGGGCCAGTTTGGGCAGGCCTGGGTGCAACTGGCTCCCCAGATGCGAAGCGAATCTGCTTGTTTTGTGCTCTTTGCTACTTAAAAGGTAATTATTCAGGATCTTAGCTGGTATGGAAATGAAGGTTAACATCTCTTCACAGTGCGTTGAAGCAGTTACCTGGCTGTTGCCGCCATTTTCTCTCAGGGTCCTTGTAAGGACCCTAAGGGTTGGTTTGCTGCCGTTCTCTACTCAGCTACAGCTGCAAGTGCTGCTAGTTCAGTTTCTGGAACTGAAAGTTTCTCTTCCTTGTCTGAGTCAAACCATAAACGACATCTTAAATTTACAATTCTGGGCATTAAAGGGTTGGGGCTGCGTGACTAACGCAGCTTATTTTCAGCAGATGGGGTGGTCTGTAGAGTTTGTTGATTGTAATTACCAAAGCAATGGGAAAACCAAAGCCAAAAGGTGAAGACTTGTTCAAACTTAAGAAACAAGGGAAAGAAGCCAGGTCTTTGCTTTTCTGTTCAGTTCCACCCTGAGCTACAGGAGAAGTTACCCTTTCTAGCTAGGACAACCGGCCATTTCCCGTTTTATGAAACCCCACTCTCCAGAGTCCTAGCTCGACAGACCCCAATCAAACCTAATGAAACAGAGCAGGCCTATCTTAGCTTTCTCTGAACCCTGCATGGAGAACAGAAAGGCGAGGGCACAGTACTGACATCCAAAAGGAGCCAAGATGGCGGCCCCTTACCACCTACTTGGATAAGGTGGAGTCCGGTTAGGCTCACATGGAAAGAAGAAATATCTCCTATGACCCACGATGCGGAGGTCTGGTACCTTGTGCCCAAAGCACTCTAGAGAGCATGGCTCTAGAATTTCCATGATTTGGTATTTACTGATATGCACACTAGTCTCAATGTATGGTACCTGCAGAAATTGAGCCTGTCCCTAAGGGAAATTCCAGTTATTAAAACTCCCCACTACAGAAGCGTTTATATTTCATTTCTTCAGGCAGGAGACACTCCTATCTGGGATTCTGAGGAGTCACTATGTAGACCAGAGAAACTATGAGAAAATCTTAGAGGAATTCCTGAGTTTCTAGAATTTTCAGTCAGTGCTTTATCTAAAGAAAACTTGCCCGCTGACTCAGGGGTAACACATGTACATTTCTCTGGAGGTACATTTGTCTGGATGTATAATTCTTTTTCTTTTTTTAATTTTTAAATGAATCACCATGAGGTACAGTTACAGACTTATAAACTTCCATGCTTACGTTTCAGTCATACAATGCTCGAGTACCTATCCCTCCATCGGTGCCCATTCTCCACCACCAATAATCCCAGTATCCCTCCCACCCCCCATGCCACCCTCCCCCAACCCCACCCCACCTCTGTGGCAGGCATTTCTATCTCTCTCCTTTTGGGTGTTGTGATTTGCAATGTAGGTATTGAGTGGCCATCATGTTCGGTCTATAGTCTACTTTCAGCTTGTTGGATGTATAACTCTTATTGTGCATTCCTTTCCCTCAGAGAAGAGAGCCATGAGTATGAGAAATGCCATAGTGAACCCACACAAATGTGTGCCAGGCCACCACTAAAAGTGCCTGAGTGACGTGAGTATATGTAGAGCAGAAAAATATTCTACACCTTGAATTTTTACCTTACTTGGATTGGAAACAACGTAATCCGATTTGCTCAAAATGTTTCCCACTTTTCTGTTGTAGGCACCAATGACTCTGCTAGCCCTTCTCATAACCTAAAGGGAAAGTAATTTCTTCATTTTCACTTGAGGGAGAATTTCTACAGGGAAATCTCAGTCACCAAGTTGGAAGGGGCTGAGCTAGGATTTGAAGCCAGATCCAGCGTGTTTGACTTTCATGCTGGTTAAGAAATGAGGGCATTTCAAAGACTATGAAAACATTTATTCAAAAGGATATTTAAAGGTTATTTTTAACAACCAAAACACTTAATCAACTTCAATTACCAGTAATGAATGAATACATAAAAAATGTTGCATACGTATGTTGAGGGACTATTACCCTGCCATTCAAAAGAGATCAAATTTTGTCTTTTATAACAATATGAATGGAACTTAGGGTAATTATGCTGAAAGAAAGAAGTATATAAGATAATTACCAGATAAGTTTCTCCCATGTGAAAAATAAATAATGAAGGCAAACAAAATAACATAATGCAATAAAAATATCTCCTAAACACTGAAAATAAATGAGGATATTATTCCAGGTAGACACAGACTTTTATGTATCCAAAGTACTTTTGAGTATTTGGACTCCCAAATACAATTTGAAGTTGTGCATGGAATTTAAAAGATTTATGAAATTAGACCTAAGGATATTTGCCACAAGATCAAGATAAAGGACTTGTCATCCACTTGCATGGTCATCAGATGTTAAAAGGAAGGAGCTGGCCCATATGAACAGAACTAACAGGTGACTGGCCTCTGTAGAAAATTAGGAGTAATGGTGGGGCCTGCTGTCATTAAAGAGAATGATTAGAGAGAGATATTACAGAGAGTGATTACCAGGAAAGGGATGGGCAAGTTTAAAAAGATCATCTAAAGTCATGTTGTCTTCTGAGTTGTCGAGTTTGTCGCAGAGATTTATAAACATAGAAATTCCTGTGTAGAGTCACTTTGGAAAGTCACTTTCCTCTCTTGTTGTCCCTTGTCCTTTGTTCCTCCTTTCCTCAGGACTTGGTAAGTCAGTTCTAGTTATCATGGACCTGCTAAATCTGGCTTTCAGCCTGAGGACAGTTGTGTCCGTGTGATATGGGGATTCTGTCAGGAAGATGGCCCTGATTTTGAGGGGAACTTTCCTGATTTCTGGAGCGAGCCTCGCCTTGTCCTCTTCTTTTATCATCATTCACTCCCCGATTGCACCTCACAGCTTAGCAACTCGTCAGCAAGTCCCTTGGCTGGTGGCCTGTATTCCTCACACAGGTCCTGTCGCTATAATAACCATATTTTCTCTGGTGGCGAAGAATAATTGAATTAAATTGCCTAGCATTTGATCCTGACCATACTAATTGCCTGATCCAATTGAGGCCTGTGTGAGGTCACAAGCAGGAATGAATAGTACATCAAATAGATGTGCGGAAGCTCAAAGATTCTTTCTTCCATGCGTGCCCTGAATGCACCCCCTTCCATGTGGAATGCTCTGGAGAGCTTTGTGGGCAGCAGAGTGAAACGCAAACCAGGAGTATTGCTGAGCATGTGGAGAACAGATACCGGCTGGCAGGGACCAAAGCTTTACTGATGTCACAAGCAGAACATATGGACATGCAGATGTTTAAACAACAGTGGATGGAGGCCTAGGTGGCTAGTGACATCTATAAACATGGGCTCAGAGAATATAGCCTCTGTGTGTGGGGGGGGTGGCAAGCTGGAATTAGAAATTTTTGCTCTGGTGACATATCAGCTCAGACTATTCAGTTTGAAAGTCACACATATTCAGCAAACTAAGCAGCCACACTGGTCATTATCAAGAGTAAATTATGGGCGTTTTTTGCTTATCTAAGAGCAAATAAGAAGCACAGATGACTGCCTTGCAATATCAGAACTAGCTCTATTTTCCCTTCTTTCTGCTGATAAAAATGACAGAGAGAGAGGCCAGTGAGATAGCACAGAGGTAGGGTGCTTGCCTTGCACGCGGGCAGTCTAGGTTTGATCCTCAGCACCATAGATAGTACCCCAAACCAGGGGTAGTCCCTGAGTGCGACGCCAGGAATAAGCCATGAGCACTGCCAGGTATGGCCAAAAAAGCAGGCAAAAGGTAAATAATCACAAAAAATTATATAGAGATAGCACTATCTAAATTTACCAGCAGGATCTACAAAGAAACACCAGAAAAGGATAGGAGAAAGAAGTCTCTAAAAAACCTTCTTGTTCCTCTCTGCTCCTTCCCCTACTCCTCACTGTCCCCTTGGTCCTGACTCACTGCTCACGTTTCAGATGCAAAGAGAGTGACTTTTACAAATATCCATTCCTATGTTCCTATCCTTCCAGCCATAATTTCCTAATCCTTCAAAGCAAAAAGGAAACTAAGAAGATGCTTCTATGTTAAGGACACCTGGAAAATCAACTCTGCTCTTAAACACTAATGAGTCGAACTTCCATTCTCAGAAGAATGACCTTCACCATGGAGGTCTCCAAGGTTGGTTTTACCTTGGAGTACCAAGAAATCAAGTTATAGGATTTGAAGGAGTATTTCGTATTAGCTAGCCACACAGTTCCTGCCAGGAGAAAACATCAGTGCTGGGACTTTGAGAATAATTAGATGAAGTCAAGCATGAGGATTTAGGAGAGTAAACATTATTGTCCCCCGAAGAGGCCACGGGTAGAGATGGTCTCTGATTGTGTTGGTTCTCATCGAGTTGCCTGAGGAGGGGCTGGTGGGAGGATTTCTCCCTCCATTCACAGTCAGAAGACTCAGTTTGTGAGTAGGGATAAGGATCTGTGGGCAGAGCGCAAAAGGAAGTCCTAAACACCCAATAATTTTTAAATTATGGGTTATGACACATTAATGACTCCAAGGATGGGGAAAGTTTCCATTGGGACATGTGATTCAGACAAGCAGGAGAGTCCAATGCCTTCAATATGTGCCAACTTGGTTCCCAACCCACTAATCCTCCAGAGACAACCAACTCCTTGCGAGTGAGAGGTCCTCCCAAGAGCTGGGATGAATCACCAGTACAGTACGATACAGCCTCTGAAGACATCTCGCTGTTAAATGTCTGAGATGGGAAACAGCTCAAAGTTTAGATGAAAGACTAAAGATGAATAGAAGAGCCTACCAAAGGCATGCGAGAGTCTTCTGCGTGGGACTCTAACTCAGGTGTAGATTCCCTATTTAAATCATCAAACTTGTGGATAAGGTAAAGTTGTCCTTACCTGTGTGAACATTGCTAACACATTCCTGTTTCTAGGCTTATAAATTAAATGAAAGGTAACTGAAACCTAGTACCAAGTTGAGCAGGCTTATACATGGACAAGGAGCTCTCAGGTTATAAACAAGTATAATCCAATCTCCACAACCACTGTGCAGGTCACCTTGATCTGACAACTTCTTGGCATCTTTTACCAGCTTCCCTTCCGTTGTGTTTCTTTTTCTTGTCCACGTTCTCTGAATGCTGCTCTTACAATGTCTCCACTCTATGCACACGGTGCACGGGGCTGATTCACAACTAAAAGGGGGGTGCGAGGGGGATCCAGTTATTATAGGCACATTCTGAAAAGCTTAAATCCAGAGGTTTAGTTCAATGCTCTCTGAAACTTCCACGTATTTAAAAACTATTAATGAAGAACATACTATGAGATAGACCCTCAGCTGGCCACAGGACATGGGAAAATGAGGCAGATGACAAGATTCACATAATCTTGTATCACTGATTGCATTTTTCACTCAAATTTGTAACAGTACTTAAAAAGATATCTGCTGCAGTTTTACAGACCCTACCAAGCTGTTTTGTTGTCACTTGTTTGGGGGCCACACTGGAAATGCCCTTAGGAGTCACTCCTGACTATGCTTGGCATATCATATGGGATGCCCAAAGATCAAACTCAGGTCACTGGCATGAAAAGCAAGCACCTTACCTGCTGTACTGTTTCTCTGGGCCCACTATCAGCCTGTTTTATGTGAGCTGTTCAATATAAGGAATTTTGTGGCCCACCCATTCACACGATGTGGCCTTGTCCCCACCACAAGCCAGGTATGACTCTGGGGCATCTTAGTTCAAGTTCTCTTCCCTAAAAATTTAAAAGCCAAGTCATGTCAAATCACCTGAATCAGGTACTTCTTGATCATGCTGTTTTATTTATGAAAAGAACTACAAAGCCTTGATAGATAATTTAAATTTGAAGTTTAAAAGAAAAAACCTCTTAATTTTCCTTCAAGCTTCTAGATAAACTGAGTATCCCAGGATTACAAATTGCAAATTCTTTGGGGGGAAAGTTATCTTTTGTCACTAGTTCTCTAAGTGACTCAGTTTATTTCATATTAAATAATTAGAACAAAACCATCTATAGTAAAAGCTTAGCTTGTCGCTCATAACCCCAAATGGTTATGTTCATCTCTTCATGGCCAAGCCTGCATACTCTTTCCTAAGTAAATACTGTTTTTAAAATTTTTTCATGACTTTTGTTTCGTAGGTTCTCCAGGAAATTTTGCTTGAAAATAATACATATTATGAATATATAATACATTATATATATTAATGAATATATAATACATTATATATAATACAATTATTATATAATGTATTATATATTATACATATTATACATTTATACATATTATATCTAATGCTAAATAATTTTTAAAATATAGATTAGAAAGATAGTATAGCAGCGAGGGCACTTGTCTTTCAAGAATTGACCTCTGAGCACAGAGCCAGGAGTAAGCCCTGAGCACTGGTGATTGTGGCCCCGAAACAAAGAAGTTCAAAACCACAGAAGGATCCTAAAGATTCGGATTCACATATAAATACTTATCCTGGTCTGGGCCTGCTGGCCTTCTTGACCTCACACCCTTCTCTTACCCTCATCCATACCCTCCTCACAACTAGCTCCCTGTCCGCCCCACCCCACCCAGCATCTGAGTCTGTGTTTTCCAAGGAGCATCCTCTCTTCTTTGCTCTTCCTTACTTGTCCCTGATCAACACTCAGAGAAGTGGTGTCCACTTCTCCGGGTCATGGAGGGATGGATGTTCCCTTATTTGTTCCACGCAAAGGGTTTCCAGCCTTTCCCTCACTAGCCAACATGGTTTCTTGTTTACTGTTTTGATTCCTTAGGTGGAAAGAGCTGAAACTTATTTATGTCTCTTTACCTAATGGTCACCATAGCTGGCTCATAATATCTATTTAATAAATGTGTACTGAACCACTGAACAGACTGACCCTACGGACCCAAATGTGCTTGTTGATTGATTTGAGTTTTCAAGTTCTGAAAATGTTCATGCTTCCTCAACGTAACCACTGCTCTAACTGTTGATGTGAATGGCCTCGTTGAACCCTCCAAACCAGTTCCATGAGGTGATAGTATAATTATCACATGAATTTTGCAGATGGAAAAATGGAGGCCCAATGAAATAATGCAACATGACTGAGTTCCCAGAGCTAATGAAAAGCAGAGCTGGCCTGGAAGCCCAAGCTCTCACACTGAGTTTCCACCTCAGGATGTTCCTGGCTGCTGCTTCTCCTCACCAGGAATGCAATCGTGCACTTTCTTGGTGATGCTAAATCACAAGGAGCAGCTTCCAAAACATGTGTTTGCTTAGACCAGTGCAGAGGCAGTGTTGAAGTGGCCATTTCAGGTATAAAATACACAGAAACGATTGTAAAATACTTTGTCTCACATAAAAAATAAATACCAAAAACAAATAAAATGTGCTTTTAGGAACTGATTAGGCCATTTGCCTCAATAATGAATATGATTCAGCAAAATGGCATATTGGAAGTCCTGATTCCTGTCTCCTTTCATTGGCCTCATCGTTGGAGCATTTCTCAGTGTCCCTGACATCTGAAACTCCAGCGGGGAAGACAAAGGTTCATTCTAAACTCCTGAGTAAGAGGACCCTTAGTATACCAAGTAGGACTTAACACTCCTGTCCTTCTCTGCAGCAGTTTGGTCATTTTTAGACTGTGACTGCCATGTTTGTGACTCCATGCTTGATATTGGCTGTTGTTGAGATAAAATGAGTAGGTATGAAATACATAACACACAATTTTTTTTTGTCTTTCCCTTCTTTGGTTGGTTTTGCTCCTGGTTGCATTTTTGATTGAACCTATGGCCTCCCACATGCAAGACGTTGTTCTGCCCGGGAGCCACATCCCTGGCCCCAGCATGACGATCTTCAGTAAAGTATGTAATTATAATGTACCTTCTTTCAACAGTGACTTGGGCTGCAGGGAGGCTGGAAACTGGGTCTTTCTCTCACTTGCTGATTCTTGGCCACCTTCCAAATAGGTGAAGTTGTGTTTGGGGTGAGG
This sequence comes from Sorex araneus, assembly GCF_027595985.1. Taxonomy (NCBI): domain Eukaryota; kingdom Metazoa; phylum Chordata; class Mammalia; order Eulipotyphla; family Soricidae; genus Sorex; species Sorex araneus. The sequence continues at coordinate 220,670,971 of NC_073302.1, forward strand.
GACCCATGGAGTTCCCAGCCTTCCCAGACTCACCGCTTGGTGGCAGTCCACCACACTTCCTATCCCTGTCCCTTCAAATATGAAGGAGAACTCCCTTAGCGGCCAAGTCACTTCACAGTCTCCTGACTGTTTTGGGTGCAATGATTTCTTACACTTTTAGGTAGTAGGAAATTTGTGTGTGTGTGTGTGTGTGTGTGTGTGTGTGTGTGTGTGTTTATACTCTCTTTTCAAATGACATGGAACTTTGCCAAAGTCAAACTAAGCCACACTTCATTAGACCATTTTCACAGGGAGGTTTTTTGTACATAAAATTATCTGCAATTAAAAATGTAGAGACATTTTCTCAGTGTGACACAGGTTTTTTGAAAGATTGGGACAAAACTGTTATCAAAAAATGCAACTCATAATGCCAGTAATTTTCTTCCTCTGTTCTGTGCTTATTAAGGATAGCTGTTTGCAAAGGAACTCTCAATGCCACTCTTTCTGTCTGGCCTGTCGTCTCATAGAATGGGCTGTGTCTGACTTCTGCCCCTTGCCAGGCAGTATTTATGGCATGCACTCAGAAGGGTGGTTTGCTAGGAATCAAACATGATGCAATTGAGTTGAAAATGAAAACAGTATATGCATGTGGAAAAGAAGCATGATGGAGATAAGAGGGTCCAAAGAGCAGTCTTAGTGAGAAGAGTGCTGTGAATAAATATTTCAAAATAAAGCCTATTCTTCAAATCTGTGGTCTCCCTTGAACACATATCTTGCTTACTTATCTCTCTGTCTCTTGCTTTTTGACTCAGGGAAAGCCTCTGTTCTTTCTTGAATATATCTTTTTTCTCTTTCTTTCCCCTCACATCTTTCTAAGTAAGTTTCAATTAAAACTAACTTATTTCATCAAAAATAATTTTTTGAAATAAAATATCATCAGAATAAGACACTGTAGCACTGTCATCCCGCTGTTCATCAATTTGCTTGAGCAGGCACCAGTAACATCTCCATTGTGAGACTTCTTGTTACTGCTTTTGGCGTATCGAATATGCCACAGGGAGCTTGCCAGGCCCTGCCATGTGGGTGAGATACTCTCAGTAGCTTGCAGGGCTTTCCGAGAGGGACAGAGGAATCGAACCCAGGTCAGCAGCATGCAAGACAAATGCCCTACCCACTGTGCTATTGCTCCAGCCCAGAATAAGACAAGATTGTATAAAATGAATTAAATCATTGTCCTTGTGCCCCTTTCCTTCCCCCAGAGATAGATATAGATAGCACAGTGGGTATCCATACCCACTCTGTGCACATTTGCCTTGCACGGAGCCGACCTGGGTTCGATTCCTCTGTCTCTCTCAGAGAGCCTGGCAAGCTACTGAAAGTATCCCGCCCATACAGTAGAGCCTGGCAAGCGACCCGTGCCATATTCAATATGCCAAAAACAGTAACAACAAGTCTCACAATGGAGACGTTACTGGTGCCCGGTTGAGCAAATTGATGAACGGGATGACAGTGCTACAGTGACACAGCCATACATTATATGTGTGTGTATGTGTGTGTGTTTACCCGTAGCATATTCAATATGCCAAAAACCAGCAACAAGTCTCACAATGGAGACGTTACTGGTGCCCGCTCGAGCAAATCAATGAACAACGGGACGACAGTGCTATAGTGCATATATATGTAACAGAGGTTAAATGGTCCCAAGTAAATAGCTCTTGTTTGTTTATTTGTTGGTGTTTGAGCCACACTTGATGAGGCTCAGGGCTTACTCCTGGCTCTATCTCTGCTCAGGGATCACTCCTGGTGCCGGAGTTCAAACTTGGGTCAGCCCTATGCAAGGCAAACACCCTAACCCCTGTACTGTCTCTCCAACTCTCCCAAATTAATAGCACTTTATAACAGTGGGGTGTTTCCTCCATCATGCATTCCAAGTGAATACTTTTATTTATTTCATAAAATTCTAGGGAAGGGTCATAGGCACCTCAGCTGTAGATGTATGTCAGCTGCCTGTTCATTGCATTCCCTTCCTCTTTCTGTGTGCAGGTTCCTGCAGAATATTTACAAGAAAATCACAATCCACATCAGAAATACACAAACACAGATTTTCTGACGCAGAGGCAAGGATCCCTCAGTACACAGGGTCAGATACTTTGTCGAGGAAGGGACCCTGGATCTGGAGACAAGAGCCTGGGGTAAAAGTCAGGGCTGCGAGGTTTGCCACACTGGCAAGTTGCCACATCACTTAACCTCTCCGCACTCCAGTTGTCTCAAAACAGATAATAATCTACGTCACACAAGTTGCTCCAATGATCAAACAAGACAATGAATAGAAAAGGATTTTGCAAACTGCCAAGTGCTCTTCAAGGGGCAGCGAACTGTACTTGTGCTTACTCCATTCTTGGGGCTGGAGAATCCCGGCCTTTGCCTCTAAAATGCAGAGTCCGCACCCACCATGGAAACGTAACCATAAAAACGTCACTTGCACTGGCAGCCTAGAGCAGCACGTGCACCACAGCCTGGAAGGAACCATAGCTGAGGATAAAGGAGAGGGTGAAACCCACATGTAAGTGCCGCCTCCTCCAGGAAGCACATCAGCATCCTTGGCCTAGGCCAGCCTCCATCTACAGCGGGAGTGATCCAGCCACTGTCTTGTAAAGGATGTAAGTTATTGATTCACTTACTTGGTTACTCATTTAAAATGCAGAGTGATTAGAGAGAGACGCTTAAGCCGGGCAGCCTGGGTTCAAATCCTAGTTTCACCAATGATTTGAGAGGTGTTACCTCAGGATAAACACAAATCCTTGCCAGTGCTTACAGAGCATCCTGGTCGGTCAGCACTTTCAGGTGCTCTGTGTGTTATCAATCCAGGTGACCTTTACAATAGCCCCAGGAGGTTAGCCCAGTTATTATCCCCTATTTCAGAGGATGGGCCTGGGGGTCAAAGTACTCACCCTCTTCCTCTTCCATCTGTCTACCACCTCCTCCTGCTCTCCTCCTGGTCTTCATTCCCTTTGTTCAAGTAAAAAAAAAAAATCAACACATTTTCTTTAACTTACACAAGGTCACTTGCCTAGTAGACGGGAAAGGGAATCTCTTACATTGATCTCAACTCTGCCCGACCCCTCAGGAAGTGTGTCAATGCACCTGAAGTGTTTGGAGTAGGGCCTGCATAGGTGAGCATCCCTCAAGGCGATCCCATTACTTACCCAAGACCCATTACTGAGTGCAACCTGTTATGGCAGCTTTGTAAGATGCTTGCAAGATGCACACATGCCCACATCTCTCCAGAAAGATCACAAACAATAATGCCTGCTGGAATTAGTCTCATTGTTCTAGGAATCCAGTAAGATAGGGTACGAAGATGTAACTATATGCGCTTTCTAAAGTGCTTGTAATAAGAAAAACTTAATCCAAGAGATCCGCTATAATGACCCCTTTTTTGCTGCGATTAGCATCATTTGATGCTGTGTTAGTACCCAACTCTCCATTTAACCACCTGACTAGCTGATCGGATATTGTGGCTCTCAGTGTGTGACAGCAACTCCAGCCAGCCCTGTCGTCCTAACTCCATGTTTGTTTATGTTCTCCCAGAGTAGGCAACTTACAGCCATAGAAAACGTCTGATTTTTTTTCCCCCTAGTAATTGTTTTTCCTCTGCTAAAATAGTGGAGAAATAATCTTTCTACACACTCAATCTGTACACCTATTGAACACAGACAATCTGCAAAACACTTTACTGAGAAAGATACTCAGTTTATAACTCTAGTTCTAGCTGCTCCTAATTTTTACATTTCAAGGATCACAGCAATTGTTGTTCTCCCTTTTATTTCCAGGATGTTTCAGTGCAAAAAAAAACTGTGTCAAATACAATTTGTAAAGTATTAAAGAGCACCATAATTTGTTTCTGTTTCTTTTTTAGCCAAATAGGAACATTCCTAGGGACAGTGGATTAAATAACGACATTCATCAGAATTTTTTGACATTTCTTGATCATTTTCCAGACCTACATTCTGACCATGTTACCTTGAAGAAATCACTTCTTTATTTAGGAAATGGGAGAAAAGAGAAAAGGCCTGCGGAGCCCTTGAAAGGTGTTTATTAAATTATTTAATTCTCCCCAAAGTCCTGTGAAGTAAATGTCCTGTTTCACACAGGACACAACAGTAGCTTAACCTTCTTGCCCCAAACTGCAACCATAGTTCTCATGGCAGAGTGAGGACTCAAATGGACTTTATTTCAAAAACTTCTGTGTTTTCTCTTGGGCCAAAAACCGTCCTATGATACAGAAGTGGTTACCACTGTAGGGTTAAAAAGCTGAAGTCAGTGTCATTTTTAATTTGTTGTTATTACTATTATTATTTTAATATTATTGTTAATATTATATTGTCCCTATCCTAGCCATCTGGACATGCTGGCTGCAGAATGTTTTGGTATCTTTGTTTGTAGATCAGTGTACAGAGAACATCACACCGACAGTTTCAAAATACAAACGCTGCATTTCAAAAGTCAGCAAAGCCTATTTGACTTAAACGCTGGAAAGTCTCTTCCCTCGTGTAGCGTTGTAAGCTAGAGGTCAAGTTTTTCAGTGATAAGGGGGACCTGACTAGGAAATCCTCGCAGCAGGCCAGCTGAGGCAGGTGACCCTGCGGGCCGCGGGGGAGAGGTGGCCTTGACGCCTTATCTGGGAGGACTCACGCCCTGGCAGGGAGTGGGGAGCATGTGCAAACACCTGCTGTTTCTGCCAAAGGTTAGATTTCAAGGAGAGCTGGACAGTGACAAAACTGGGGTTACTTCCAAACATGGGTCTGGGGAAGAGGAAGTGCCAGGGGTGTCTGGGTAGTGACTCTGAGAGAGTGAGGGAGTTTGAAGTGCCTTGACCTTCAGGAGTGAGGCCTGGATGCTGTGTTCTCTTCTTCCCCACCTTCCCCTCCTTCTCCCCGTGTTTACCTGCTCCTCTATGACCCTTTCTCTCATAAAATAGTCATCAATCATGGCAATCCATGTCTTCCAAAGCCTACTCTGTCTCTTATGTCTATAATCATTTATTTTACTGAAATCTCATAAAATGTGCATCATTCTGAGATGATAGGTACACACTCTACCTCTGTTGTAGATACTAACTTGTAGGGTTATTCCTTTTAAGCCCTGTTCTATTTTTAAAGTTTTCTGGGGGAATGGTGGGAGGCACTCTAGTTGTCTAATAAGGCCTTGGGGTAATTCTTGTCTTACTGAGAGGAAGTGCTGCTGGTTTCTACCCTGGTCACACCCCATGGTATTCGGGAGCAAGACAAGAGTGCCCAGGACGGAACCCAAGGCCAACTGCACTCTAGGCGCTGATCTGAGACCTTTGAACTCACTTGCCACCAAGTCCCAGTGCTTCTCTCTTGCCCTCTGCAAGACATTGAGGGTACCTACATTGTGGTATCTTATATTGTACCAATACCCTATACTGCAGGGACAGTAAAGGAGATTTTTAAGACATGTATCTGGGTGCTGGGGAGACAGTACAGCAGGGGGGGTGTCTTTGTATACAATTGGCTCAGGTACTCAGGTTTAATCTCTTAGATTCCACCCAGAGTAATCCCTGAGCATAGAGCCAGAAGTGAGTTTTGAGTGCTGCAGGGCGAGGCCCACACAAAAAAGTAAACAAACAAACAAAATAGCAATAAATCTGGCATAAATACCTACTCAAGTTAGAGAGAAAAATACCACCTCTAATAGCAAGAGGCATTTATAATTAACCTCTTGCACTAGAAAGAAAATCAGGACAATACTTCAAATCAGAGCACCCTCAATCATTTTATTGAAATACAATAAAAGTGTAGGGATTTGAGTATAACCGAACAGAGAGTGTTGTAATGATGCTTCTTGCCCCTGTCACTTGGCAGTCTTGCTCTTAAAGGGTTTTACTCAAGAGGAAGGATACCATGATGGGTCAGTTGGGCAGGCCTGTTCTTAGTCCAAGGGCATCATCTACTCTCCAGAAAAGGCAGTGAGTGACCCTCCATGCAGTCCTGCCCCTTTATTTGGAGTGTCCAGTGAGGAGAGGCTCCTCTTGTCCAAATGCCTATCCCACCCACATTCTGCAGACAGTCCCCCAGAGGTGCCAGGGAAGGCCTGAGCTGTCGGCTCCACCTGTCTCCTGTGCTGGGACCTCACGGCCATGTTCCCTGCCCGCTGGTACTGGGCACAGTGGCCCTTGACCTACTCACCCTCAGCCTCTCTAGCTAAAGGACTGAGCGCTTTGAGTTTTCTCCAGGGCTTTCTTCACTAAAATTCTCCAAGCTAACTTCTGGGTATTTCTTAGACCATTTTTTTTTCATCTCTGGTAATTCAGGTCACATTTGCAGAACCCAAACTTAGTAAAGATTCAAGTAATTTTCCACGTTGGCTGCCTTTCATACTTGATTCAACCCCAAGTTGCTTAATTCTTAGCTTTACTCTACATAGATGTCGCTTTACATTCCTTAAATCATAGAAGGTTCCTCAGCTTAATTCCACCCACCATCAGCACTAGCAGAAATGTCGTACCAGCTCCCACTAATAAAAGGGGAAGAATTTTACTTACATAACCCAGGAATGAGAGAAGATTTTTCCTGATTACAATAATGCATAAAATAAAGCATGCACTAAGTTTATTGTATGAAAGTAGAGCTCTGTGTGTGTGTGTGCTCATGTGCATGTTTTGATTTTTGTATAACATACCTCTTTTAAGACCTGTTAAATCCTTTGCAACTGTAATCATACCCACACAGCAGGTAAGGAAGAAGATAACAGGCTGGGTGAAGCATCTCTCCACAAACTCCCCATTTTCTCCCTGTACTGACTACAGAACCCATTAATCCAGCATTAGGAGGGAAACAATCAAACAAGTTCTATTTTAAATGTTCAGAATGTTAATTGTTTCATAAGAACCTTGAGAGTAAAAACAGAAGAGTGTCAAGAAGTTTAATCAACTCGTAGTGTAACTTTATCTTGTCCTCAATTCTCATGAAATGCTAAAATTATCCCAAGCTCTTCAGAGCATTCTTTGAAGTTCCATATGGTTTATATCCTAGCAATCTAGCAATTCATCAATCTGTTTACATACTGAAGTTATACTTAGATTGATATTTAACTCTCCTCTGAATCATTGCTTTACCACAGATTTATAAATGACTGCTTTACAATAATATAATAGATATTGCACTAAATGGAAAATGGTAATCATTTTGTTACATATCAGAGATCTTTTCTTTTTATTTACACACAGGCATGTAGAATTGGTTAAGTTAGGCCCCCCAACATTGACAAGTACGCCAAATACTGGGTTTGATTTGTTAACCAGCAACTGAAATTTTGGTTATAAATAGCTTCAGACAAAAAAAATATTTATTAAGTTAATATACAGGTATCAATAGCACATAGAATATATTTCTTTAACTTGTTATTTTCCTTTTAAAAAACTTGTTTCTGTTTCATGGAATATGTCAGAGTGATATTTAAAATCTGTCAGAAGACATCAACACTGTGTGAAATAGCTGCCCGCCCCCCCCCTTCTAGAGCATTCTAAGATCCAAAAGTTGGAAGGGATTGTAAAGGTTGTTTACTCTAGCTTCCAAACTTATATAGTAATCGCCTCTTAAAATCTTGTACAGGGCAATAAAATTGAATTCTCCTAGGGATGGCGAGCTCACTATACATGCATCTAAAATGCCAGGAGGATATTTCTTTACATTTCCATAACAGATCTAAAACCTGTCTCTCTTCCTCCTTAAACAAGTTCCTTCCCCTATGTTCCCATTCTACCAAAAGAAGAGATTAACTTCTTACAAACGAAGCTTTGTATATTCTCTTTCCCCACTCTTTATTTGGCTACTGAACCCAAGTGAATCTTTCTTCCTAAAATGGCCTCGAGATCTTCACGTTTCAGGGATCTTATTGCCACTTTCTTGCACCATTGCACTGACTCATATCTGATCTCTCTGCCTCCAATCTCCCACTTTCTATTCCATCACTCAAATGGAAAGGTTGCATTCTTTTTATAGCCTCATCACCACATGAGAGGAAGAATCTCTGCCCTCTGTGCCATCAGGCTCAGGACTCAGGCTTAGCACCCCAGTTCTTTACAGAATACCTTTCTCAAGGTAAGTTCCTTGGAAATTCTCTGTGCTTAGGCCCACCAACATGCCATTGCAATTCACACCCTTACACATTCCTGAACAGTGTTACCTCACCTGAAACTTTTCTTCTGAGATTATCTAGGGAAGATCCATTGATCTCGCAGGGCTCAGTCCTCACATAGCTTCACTCACTACCCTCAGGCCAAGCCAAGGCCTGTTCTCTCCGACAGACACAGAATACTATGTCCATTCTAACCCCAATAACCATTGATTTTAATGATATGTTATTTAAATATTTTCCACCCCCCCAAAGTAAGGAGCAGGAGAGTCTGACACTCAGGAAGCAGGATGGTCCCTTAATGCTTGTGGCACAGCTCAGGTATTCTCTGCCTTTTTGTGGAGTAAGCCAGATAATGTGGCAGGGAGGGAGCAAAAGAGGAAAGAAGGGAGGGAGGGAGGGCCCTACCTCCCCTCCTATACAATAACAATGAATGGTCATAGACACTGAACCCTACCCTGAATTTTGCAAACAACCTTGAAATAGTACATTTTCCTAGTAAATATCGGGCAATCATTCTTTATAGGACATTTTACTTTCCTTGATAACCCTCTCTGATTGGATTCTAGAGCTGAGCAGGGTACTCCATGTGTGTTCTGGTCAACAAGGAACCTGATGTTCGGAGGTACTTAAATGAACTTATTTGTTATACTTGGTGCATATTGCAGCTAGCTACCTCCCACCCAATAGCACTTTCTCCTTATGAATTTCTTGTATGCATTGTTGCTCAAATTCTAGACTTGCAATTCCTTCTATAAAGGCTTCCTCACCCAGCAGCCCTACTTGCTCACAGATACTCCCCCAACCACGGCAAATGGATGGTTTGTAGGTATCTTTGATCATCTTGAGGCATAGTTGTTCAGAGCCTTTCTTCCCAGATATTGAAGAACAGAGCACAGAGCCAGCTGTATTCTTTAACTATCATCATCATCCTGTTGATCATCGAATTTCTCGAGTGGTTTCAGTAACGTCTCCATTCATCCTAGCCCTGAGATTTTAGAAGCCTCTCCTTACTCGTCCTTCCCAACAATGCCACATTGGAGGCTCCTTCAGGGTCAGGGGAATGAGACCCAGCATTGTTACTGGTTTGGGCATATGCATACGCCATGGGGAGTTTGCGAGGCTCTACCATGTGTGCAGGAAACTCTCGGTAGCCTGCTAGTTGTCCTAGAGGGAGAAATAGGCTATAAGATGTCTTCTGGGAGCTTGCTTTTAAGTCTCTGGATGTTGGCCATTGATGGGATTACAGGGCGCCGGGAAGGGCAGTCCCTAGATGTGACCGCCTAGCTACTGGAAAATGGGAAATCTGAGCAGAAGAGGCCCAGTCCCAATCCGAGCAGACTTGAGGTCTCAGCCCTGGGTCCCACACATCTGGGTTCCTCTGCCGGTACCTTCATGCGTGAGGCTCGTCCGAACGTGTGGAGAGGGGCCTTGAGTATGGCTGTGGCTAAGGCTCCAGAGGTCTTCAGCCACAGGAGCTCTGCTCGGGGTGGGGAGGGAAGTTGAGCCCATCCCCTCTGAGGGGCCCCAGGGAAGACAACCAGGCACGCAGGCCAGAGACTCTCTGCCTTTAACTGTAAGAACTAGAATTAACTATAGTTATATGCAATCAGGACAGAGAGCCCTTTTAATCCATCTGCATACTGAAGAGGAAAAAGTCAGGTAGCATAAAGAAATGGTCTCTGAGGATAGACATGCGGGGAGGACAGATGGAAACCCTGGGGCTGAATGGAAAAGGAGAAGGAAAAGAGGAGAGACCAGGAAATGGGAGGCGGGATGAATCTTGTGCTGGCCTGATTTTGAATTTGTGAGGTTTGCTTGGGCTTTGTCCTTGGGTGGAGCTTCTCATGGTCTCGCCAGCCCACTGACTTTAGCTCAGATCACACCCACACAAACACGGAGCACACAGAGGTCTGTTTCCCTGAAACCAGAGACGTCACCAGAAGTCTTAAATTATTGACTCTTGTATATTGATACATATAAATGCGAACTTTTTAAAATTTCAGAACTTCAGAGGGAGATTCCATAAAGTCTCTCATTGTGGCTTAAGGAAATGTATTGCCCAGAGCTTCCTAAATAGTGAGCACCCGAAGAAGAGAACAAACTGTATGATTCAGTCCCAATAGCAGGATGGTTTCTTCAAACAATCTCGTCCTCAAAGTTTACAAGTCATTTACTGAATGATATCACCTGGGATTTAAAAACTAATGTATTCTCTCATTTTTTTTGTTTTTTTATCCCTTCCCCATTCCCCATGATTCTCCAGACACTTTAGGTGTTTCTCTAGAATATAGTTTTATATTTTAAGCAACTTGCTGGTTCAATCATGTCTGGTTTGAAAATCACTGTTTTTGTAGCTATCTGAAAAATAAAATTTTCATAGGAATAGGAAAATTTGTTCTGCTTGAAACAGAAATTTCCCTTCTCATCTCAAATGAGAAACTGCCCACTACATGTTCTAAACTGAATCTCTTGTCCAGATCTGCTTCTTCCTCAGATTAGAAGAAACTGTATCAGTTGAAATATGGAATGTAATTCTTCACTCACTTCTTTTGTCATGCAGCCTGGAAATAGCTGCAAAAAAGACAAAAACAATAACAACAGTAACTTCTAATAATACTTATTATTTTATATATTTTCTATTTCATAATATATTTATTTACAGGATTATTTTATACCATTTTTATATCAGGTAGTAGGTAAATTTGGTAGTAGGTAAAAGTAGGTAAACCTGCTTCATTGATAGAATTCTCATGCTATGAAGTAGCTTACAAATTATATCCAATTTTTAGATAAATACCTACATCTACGTCATACAGAGCTTTTACTGCATGCTAAACGACATCCAGGTAACAAATGTTGGAGCTTAGATTCGAATATAGTTATGGCTTTCACCCTTCCTTGATGAAAAAGGCAGTTGTAAGTGGTACTAAATACATGCCTATCATTTTAGCTACTTGTGGTCATAAAAAGTTGCTTTAATTTTTTTTTGAATCATTGTTATAGCTACAAGTAATATTGTTAGGGTAAGGTTGCTAGTTAGTGATACTAATGAAACAATCTCTGGAAAATGGATGTCTTCAAAATCAATATTAATAAACTAAAACAATCAGCTGAATAGATGAGCCACTGATAAAACTAACTTCTCAAAGTTTGGGCTTTATTCCAAGTTGTGTTTTTGGAAATGAGGTGTTCAGAACTCAAAACATATTTCCTTAATTGAAATAAGGTTTCGGATAGGGTCAGTTCACAAAAATTCAACTGAAATACTCTTTCCCGCATAACCCAAAGAATAGAGCACAAGACTTTTACTGTGTTTTAGCTACACTTTTTTCTCTGATCTTAGTTGATCCTGAAAAATTTTCCTGAGATGAATGTAGCACTATTGGCATTGAAGTCAAGCTGTCTTTGGCATTAAAATGTCAAGGACAGAGGTCAAGTTATTCTCCAGCTCAATCATCTTTGCATCTCACACCCCTATCCAGGGAACACAGCAAATAATTTTACTATGAATTTTTCCGGGGGGTGGAATCAATATTTTTGTGTGTGGTGTGTGTGAGAGAACAAATGGCCTCAGAGCAATTTAGAAGAATAGTGGCAGATATTCTGTGAGATTCCAGGGTTAAGATAACTTTTTGTCTAGTATCAGTCTTACTTATTTCACTCTTATTTTTGAAGATAGATGAAGTGTTACTCAGCAGGGGTTAATTTTATCCTTTGGTAACTTTCATAAAGTAGAAACCCCATTATAACTATTTCAACCAACAAGTGTGAATTTCCCCCTAAGATAGTGAAAAAAGAGAGTCTATTCAACCTGGATGATCCTGAGGAGCTGGTTAGTAAATAGTCTACCCATAGGCTATAAATTCATTCTTATCTTCTAAACAACAGATACCCATGATTTGAAAATGCATTCATCCAAGACCCACAAGTGAACTACACTGGGAATTGCCAGAATACATGGAAATTTACTTTAACCACCTAGATAACCTTCGAGTCACTAAATTGATGGCTGTGTTCATGTATTTATGTTCATCCCCAAGGGCTCAGAAAAATTGACTTAATTTTAATTTTTATTCTACAAATTTTCTCAGTTAAAATAATAACAACCTCTTATTCCAACTAGCCCATGTTTAACTGACAGGTCTGGGCTTGACTGACTGATAAGGGAAATGCACTCTTTCATCTCTCCAGGGGTCCCCATGTCCCTGATTGTTCATTTGGATCAGAGCTTAAATGCATCTCTTAAAGTGAAATGCCTACTGAAAAAGCCTGTACAAACAAAACACTTTGCACAAATATTTATAGCTTTATTTATAGCCATAAAAAAGCAACTCAATGTCCTTCTACTGATGAATGGATTCAGAAACTTTAATACATCTGTGCACTAGACTACTTGCTACCAAGCAGTGAAAAGGAGCAAATAATAGGTACACATAATGATGTGGGTTGAATCTCTAATGTATTATGCTCTGTAAAAAGAAGCCAGAACAATAAGTCCATACTCTGTATGATCGCACTGCATGAAATTCAGTAAAAGACAAAATTGGAGCAACAGAAAACTAGCTGATGGTTGTCAGGTGCTGTAAAAATGAGTAGTTGACTACTAAAGGGAACAGGAACTTTGGGGGAGGTTGATGGAATTGTTATACATGATAACCATGCTCTGGTCACATTAAAACATGCCTCTACCAAAACTCACAGTGCTGCATGCCACAATGAATAAGTTTTTGATGACATACATTAAACTCCAATTAGCTTATCCAAAAAGTGTTGGAATAAAGTAATTTTGAAAAAAAAGAATAACAATTAGTAATTATACTGCTTTCCACTCAGGATCCTGCAACCCTTTTTAAACTGAGAATTATTAAATTGATAGTCACAAGCGATTAGAATGGGTCAACGTCCACCAGTCAAGATAAGCCTATTGATGTTTAGAAGGGTGACTGAGAACTTTTGTGATAACAACATTTCAAAACTTGTTGGTTTCTGGAAGTTTCCAGTGTGTAGGTGGGGATGACAAATGAAAGCCAGGCTCAGTGTCCTCAAAGACTGCCCTTTTCTAGTTTAGAGGGCAAACACTTAAACTGTCAGAGGGCAAAACAGTAATATCCAATCTGTGTTATTGCTTCTCAAAGCATATGATTGAATCTGTGAATGTGCAACACCTCCAAAGACAGAACTTATCACCTCCAGCATTTTGGTGAATAGGCTATAACTAGGAGAGATGTGACATGGTCAGGTCTCAGCTAGGTAGTGGGTTGTGAACTGTATCATTAGACTGATGAATTTCATGAATGATCATTTATTAGTTGATTGGTTGGGTAGGTAGGTGGTAGTGGTTTAAGTAGGACTTGAGCTTTTATCTTCAAGATGAGTAAATGTCAAAATAAGAAGACTGGGGGAGGACCAGATTGTTAATACAGTGAGCAGCGCACTTGCCCTGCACACAGCTAACCCTGATTCAATCCCTGGTACCATACATATATAATCACTAGAGCCCCTCCAGGAGTGATTCCTGAGTGCAGACGCCAGTGTAAGCCCTGAGCACTGTTGGGTATGTACCCACTACCCCCAAAAGGAAAGTAGAAATGAACAGATAACTTTTCTATCCCTGAAAAAACAAAAAAATTACAGTGAATTTCTGAAAAAGAGAAAGCGAATGACAGAATTTCGTTCAGAATAGTCAGATTGCAGCTTTATAGAGCCAAGAATCTGACTTTCAATTGTGTAGTTCAAGGCAGAATTTAAGTATTTTCACACAATTGAAAACATCTGACTATTTAGTGTGTTGATATGAATCATCTGAACATTTTCTACAGCAGGCAGGAATCCAGGCATGTATGAGTTAATTACATTTCTCCCGAGAGGCCTGGAACAAGCGCAGAGCAGTTTGGCATCTACGGAGCATTTTGCTGCTTTGTAGAGTTCAGTGAAATCATAGACTTACCCTCACAAAAGAAGGTGCGGGAAGCAAGCCACGCCTTTCTCACATCTTCCTGATAGGATAGATCCCGCTGCTCCATTGCACAAGAAAAATAGATGGTGCAGTGTTTCTGGTTGGCATAGGAACAGCCTTGAGAGTATTCAGACCCTAATGATGAGAACATTAAGGAGTCTTTAGCAGGAAAAACTTTTTGCAATGGCAACTGATAAACTAGGTATCAAACTCCCTTCTCCCTTTCCGGCACAAGACCTAACAAAAAGTCAGAGTCCCACGTGGCTCTGTAAGAGTCCCACAGTTCCCACCACACCTCTGCTTAAAGACTTTCAAGGTTCTCCTGTGCCGTCCAGCAAGCCAGGCTGAAAATGTTGACAATGGGAGAGTAAGGTGGTGGAACAGTGGGAACAGGATGGAACAGCACTGTGGGGGCAATGTCTCTGGGGCAGTGTCACAGAGTGTCACGCCCTGCGCCTCCTCAGTCACACCCATGTCAGGAATAGAGGAAAGAACTTAGCTCAGCCCCCACACTCTGGAGAATTTATCTTTCCTCTCTTCCTTTCTGACTGGAGTGATAGCCCAGCGGGTAGAGCATTTGCCTTGCACACAGTTGACCCGGGTTTGATTCCTCCATCCCTCTTGGAGAGCCCGAAAAGCAACCGAGAGTATCCTGCCTGCACGGCAGAACCTGGCAAGCTCCCTGTGGCGTATTCAATATGCCAAAAATCAGTAACAACAAGTCTCACAATGGAGATGTTACTGGTGCCCGCTCGAGCAAATAGACGAGCAATGGGCCAACAGTGCTACAGTGCTACAGTGCTCTTTCTTTGCACAGCCTTGTTTTCTTCATCCCACTGACACCAGACTCACCACTCAGAAGAAGGTAGAGCACATCGGAAAGATTTACCCCTTTTGGTTCCTTCTGTTCACTCAGGTGTCACTGTGTCACTCAGGTGAGACGTGGTGGGCCCTGGAGATAAGGCCCAGCAGCAAAGTAAATGAACAGGGATGCTTAAACTTTTTCCACCCACAACTCGTCTCCACACAAGAAATGTTTATGTGACCCTGGTGCATTGCTATTCAAACCAATCATTTACTGATATGTTAACCAAATATTTACTGATAATAACTCATAAATTAATATTGTATTTGCTAAAGTTTTTTGTGGCCCTCACACTCAGCTATGGGTTGCCATATGAAGCAGTGAATCAAAGACCTTAGAGCGCTCTACGTTTAATAATGGTTACTAATTGCTAATCGCTGCTAATCCATACTCCCTGCAACTAACCGTCAACTCCTGCCTCTCAACTGGAGCAAATCCAATTTGGGAAAATATTCATTTCACAGAAAATTATTGAATTGATATTTTATTAGCAAACATGAGACTTTGAATGTTTACATAAAGAACTCCATAAAATGGCACTTTTTCCTGATGCATTTTAAATATAATTAAATTTCTAAAATGCAATTTTTCCATAGTTCTTTGGAACCATGTCAGTTGGGTTAAGTGAATCACACCTGAATTAAAGTCAAGATTTCTGAAGGAAGGAGGTCTCAATTTCTCCCACTATTTACCTTAATATGTGGGCAAGACTCATGCAGAAGCAATGAACATGAGAGTGCGGCTGAGCTGAGCCAGAATCTCTGTTCCATGTCTGAAGGGCAGCTTTGAACACTATTCCTGGCAAGGTTTGCAAGAATGTGGCTTTGTTTTGCTGATACAGCCAAGCTGTCTCTCCCCTAGGGAGTAGGACCAGCTTTCCAAGTTAGATGGAAAATGGAGAGGGAGAGAAAAGGTGGCAGGAGGCCGAGCTTCCTCTTCATTTTATTTTTCATGGCTTTGGGTTTGATGGGACTCACTGTGAGTGAAGCCGGGGTGGACCTTGAGTAAGATGAGATAAAGCACACCTAATGGCCTTAAAGTTTTCCTCTTTTAAGTTTTGACATTAAGACCATACTCAGTGCTCAATGCTTACTCCTGGCTCTGTGCTGAAGGGCCAGTCCTGGTGGTCTTGGGAGACCATACGCCATGCTGGGATGGAGTTGTGGTTGCCTGCATGAAAGGCAGCTGATTGCCCCACTTAACCCTTCTTTAACTTCACCCCTTAACCTTAATGCATATGCTACCTCTCTAGCTGCCCAGTAAGCTTTTAAATAAGTTTTAACTGCCTTTCTCCAGTCAATTAGCCATTAATAAGAACATCTGTGCCCAAGTGTACACTCAGAACTATTATCCATAAATCTTGATGTGTCTCCAGTCCTATTTAGCATTATTAAAATCACATAAATTCTGTAGAAGTGATCAGGCAGGACTAGTGCTTAGAATAACTGATACTGCTTTGAGTGCAATCATTAGTTGTTCAATCAGCAAATGTTTTCTGAGCATCTACGGGGTGCACAGCATTGGCCACCTTGGATCCTGACCTCAGAGAGTTTGTAGTAAAAACGGGAGACAAATATACCCCTAACAATACCAGAGATATATATTCAAGACAGAAACAGGGCTACAGGATTGTAGATATAGTACAACAGAGAAGGTGCCTGTCTTACATGCAGCTGAACCAGGTTTGGTCCCCAGTACCACATGGTGCCCTGAGCACCATCAGAAAGTGATCCCTGAACACAAAGTCAGAAATAATCCCTGACCTGCCAGGCGTAACCCCAAGCCAAAACTAAAACCAAAACCAGGGGTGAAAATAATTGTGGCAGTAAAGAAGGAGTGAGCAAAGCAGCTCTGGCTCAGAAAGAAGATTCCCCAGAGGGTTATTTCTCTGCCATGTTTCTTACAGGAGCAGAAAGGGAGGGAATCACAAGCCTCATCCCTTTTTGGAGCATTTTTTTTCTCCCAGGGAATTTTCAACCCAAAGAACATTACATTTTCCATCAGAAGAGGGTTGCTAATTTTGTATTTCCATGAAAATGTATGTGTTTACCTTCAGTCTTGTCTCATTGATGGCAATTATTTTGGGGGTTACCCTCCCAGGTCACAGAGTCACTTAGATCTAAATTTCAAAAATGAATAAAGAGCAAATATACCTGATTTCTGTGATTTCAAGCACTCAAGGGAAAGATTTGGGGTAGTAAGTGAATAATAATTAACAACACTTTGATTGACAGATCATATGGTGTTTGCACTTTAGGGTTAATTTAGCTTTCTAGTAAGGTTATCTTGCACACTTTCTAGGGTCCCTTGATATTAATAGACTAAGCAGTAAGGAGAAATCAAAACAAGTGAGCATTTGTCTAGAACATGGTGACAACACTGCAGAGTGGAAAAAGACAAATAAATACAAGAAAACAGCAATTAAGCAAAAGCTTAAAGACATAGCTAGTCATTACAATATCTTCAGCAAATCAAATGACTGGTTATAAAAGGCTACTAGAAATTTAGATTCAGGAGAAGCTGTAGGTCACAGTGAAATGAAGAAGGTGTTTTACCTTTACTGATATTTATTTTTGAAAACCAGAAAAAACTTACCACATTTATTTAATTTTTTTAAAAAAGAGTGAAAATCTCCTCGCTATTAGTTAATAATGAAATATGGGTCTAGTTTCAAAGTCTCTAGAGCCTGTACTGACCAATGGTACAAGGGGCTCATAATGGAAGTTTTATCAACTTATCTAATTTTCCTCTTTTTTTGGCATGCATATGGCAAAAATGAGCATATTTTCCTTAATTTCATTTGTTAATCTGAATCAACAATATGCCCTTCTAGGTATAAATTCTCCTAAAGTACAAAGGAGATGGGGGAGCAGCAACTTATTTGCATAGAATTTCTCAGTCCTGCAGACTGGCATGATGAGTTGCTCCTAGGAGAATGAATTTTCAAGTCTTTTTAGTCACATTCCCACTGAAGGAATTCTCGGGAAGAGGAGGCAATTTGTTTCTCTATCAAAGCTCTGTACCTGCCCAGCCACTGGCTTGAACTGTGCCCTCTTTTTGCTCATGATTGTGTGCCTGAGGTTGGGCAAGGCCAAGAAGAGTAATCCCTTCTTTTCCACAGAAGTTCTCAGGGTGTCTTGGTTATGACCATCGGCTAAGATCATGACAATATCATCCACCATTGAGACTGGTACTTCCATGAAGCTTTACCATAGTTCCCAGGTGAGTCAGGTGTAAGTCTCACTGGGCACTTGCTCAACTCCAAAGCATCTCGTCTCACTCACTTTCGACCTACCTATTGAGTCAGAGTCTCCATGATTTCCATTACAAACTCTGGTTTGAGGACCACTTTCCTAGAAAATGATCTCAAAAGATCAAATAGAATAAATATAGGCGTGTCTTTTTCTTTTGTGTTGTACCTATCACAGGTGAGCTGAATAGGGATAGAGAATAGTATGTGCATTTAAGATGTTTTTTTTTTTCAATTAAATGCTAACTACATTTTTTCTTTCCTCATTCACTTATTTTTCCATAAAATGAACTTGTCTTACCATTAGCTTAGACTTGGGTGCATATGAACTATTTTCCCACTACCACATTTTCAAAAGCAAAAAAAGATTGTAACTTTCATTTTAATTGGAAAGAATTCACAGCAAGTGTTGATCTATGATACAGCTGTGCATAAAATTGGAAAGTAAGTCATCTTTTAGAGTATATGCATTAATAGATCCCAAAAGAAGGTAGAGACCTTCTTTCTACTCCACTCTTCCTTTCCAAATGCCCATCCTCATCTAACCCACATTTCATCCCCTAGAAGAAGTGGTTTCTAGAAACATTCAGAGAAGTGCCTTCTTGTTAGGTACATGACACCTCTTCAGTGATCCACCCATAGGTCTTTGCCCTTCTCTTTTAATTTCATTTCTGGTTGCCCAGCAGCCTAGCTTTCCGGTCTTTAGAAAAGGGTGATGAATTCATTTAGCAAAAGGGGCTGCCGAACTGGGAGTTCAGGTGTCGCAGAAATGGCAGGTGGTTGGAGCTGACTTGACAGCAATTAAATGTACAAATCTTTGATTAGGCTCCCGGGAATGGAGTCATTAGCAACTCTGAACGGACCAGCTTGCTTTCCACTGCCTCATTAGCTGCTCCACTGATGTTACTTTAAAAAGGCGAGAAGAGGGGAAATAACCTCTCCAACACAGAATTAGGAAAGGTGAGTGACAAAGCAGAGAGGGAGAGGAAGAAGTCAGTGTAAACATTTCTAGCTGAACAAACAAGTCCCATGCTTGTGTGCAGTGTGGTCGTTGACATGAACATGCATATTTGCTGGACTGTGAAATAACCTCATACCTGCCCATTCAATCTGCTAAGAAAGGGGGGGATGCTTAAAACAATTTATATCTGCTTTTAAAATAGTTTTCATCAACTCATATTTCCTCGCAAAAGCCTCTATTTGTGGTAAGAGCCAGGCTGTGGGATACAGAGTTTTGGTCAACCAGGTGCAGGGAGCTTCTGCAGCCCTCTTTACCTTCCCAGAGGTGACTCTGAGATCCTTCTCCACACCAGGGACTTCAGAACCTTACAGTCCATCCTCTGCCCCGGTCACATGATCCTAGCCCTCCTTGTGTTAGGGATTGATATTTACTTCTTTTGCACTTCCCCTGAATTGATAAAGAGCTAGAGGCAGACTTAAGACAACCACACAAGTTAAGTAGCTTCATCTCCCAGACCCCCAGGAGCTTTAAGGAAAGAGGAAAATGTCTTACAACCTTAATCTCAAATTCTGTATGGCAATTTACTTGAAATTAGCTTATTTATTGGTTAATTTGGTTTGGGGGCCACATCTGGCTGTGCTCAAGACAAACTCTTGGCTCTGTGCTCAGGAACCACTCCTGGCAGATCAAACTGAGGCTGTCATGTGCAAGGTACACATCTTACTCTCTATATTATCACTCTAGCCCTTAACTTATTATTTAACTTAATCTGTCAATCACTAGGCCGTTATCTAAAAAGCATATTCCACAATGCTTACTGATCAACTGTTTTAAAACCTCATATTAATTTTTGTGGGAAAGTTCTAGGACTGTCTTTGATTTTAAAATCTATAGGAAAGGTCATTGCATGTACTTCCTCTTACTGATTCACCAACGTATTCAACAAATACCTGCCAGGTACCAGCTTGGTAGAAGTATTGCTTTCACCAATAAACATGTAAAATCCATATATTGATTCTTTAATTTTGACCTTGGTTCGATATCCAGCACTTCGTATAGTCCCCTGAGCACCCCCAAAGGTGTCTCCTTAGCGCAGGGCCCAGAGTGTCTGCTGATCACTCTTGACATGACCCAAACCCTCCCATCTGCAAAGACTCCCTCTCCCAAAACACAAAGCCCATTAAAGCACATTAATTACAGTTGCTTGCTCTCTGAAAACATTTCACATGTATTCACTTTTTGATTGCATAATAATAACAACTTTGTAAGCTAGGGGTTAGTATTTTATCTGTTTTAGAGATAAGAAAGAGAAGCACTGAGAGGTTTATTAAGTTTTCCAAGGTCGCAGAGCTAGCAAACCAAGCAAAGCGTGGTTAAACCTAGGAAGCCACCTGCTTGGCTCTCATGTTACATTCCTTCAAGTGACTTATAACCTAATTTAGATGATAAACATCAAGACCAGACATTTCAGTACATTTTGGTAAGGACATCTAAATAAAGTACAGAAAAAGTACATGATAGGAAGAGAAGAAAATGATTAAGGCCCGTGGAAAAGAATAAACAGTAAAGATGGTCATTTCAATCCACAGTGAAATTCTCTGGGTTTTTGATTTAAAAAAACACAGCTTTCATGAAGTTATAATCTAATAAGGTACTTAAACATCTTCAATACCATTTTGACATAGTTTTTGAAACAAAGATATCATCTATATTGGGACATGGGGAAGCAGACATCACATCTGAGTCTGAGGATGTTTAGTCAAGAATAAGTTTATTAAGAAAGTGACATTTAGGAAAGCTTTTGAAAAATGGTCAAAGTTTTGGATTGATCATCTTTTAAAGCAGAGTTCAAGAAGAAGGCAAATTGGAATTGGAGTAGGGAGAAGAGAGATAACAAAGGTAAACATGTTTCCAAGGAGATGATATAATAAAGCTATAAGATCTGAACCTAAACATGCAGGGCATTGAATGAGAGATTTTATTTAATTCTAGACATTTATGGAATGTTTAGGTAGGGGAATTAAAAAAGAAATGACACAAATACTGACAAAAGCAATAGAAAAATACAAATTAATAATAAGGTTATTAATTTGAAATGCAAAAAATAAGCATTATTTTGATTAGAATAACATTCTGCTACAAAAAGCTTTGATGAAGATCAAATATACTAATAAGAAGAAATTTTTTATAAAGTATAATGTGCCATGCAAATAACATTTTTAATGTCCAACAGTAATATGGACTGGAGCGACAGCTACCCGTGGTGTATTTGATATGCCAAAAGCAGCAACAAGTCTCACAATGGAGACGTTACTGGTACCTGCTCGAGCAAATTGATGAACAACGGGACAACAGTACTTGTAGTGCTTACAATAGTAATATATGACCTTCAGTTTAATTCTCTTTTCAACATTGCTACCCAGGTTATTTGCATGTATCTGCGGATAATAAATGAACCAACCATCACAAGAAGCTTTCTATCTTGCAGAGAATAAGAGCAGAGGAGAACTTTCAGGAAACATGCATGCAGAATCAGAATGCTTGTTCTCAGAGTTTCTTGACTAACCAAGGAGGCAGTGATACCTTTAGAATGCATCTGCAACTCCGACTCTGCTGCAGGTCCCTAATCAGAAAAGTGAAATGATTCTCTCATACTGCTGCCACCGCCACCAACCAGTAGAGATGAGCATTCTGCTGGAATTAGGGGAATACCACAAACACACTCATTATCTTTTAAATTTTTCCATCCAACCTTCCACTAGCCCAACATGTTTTTAAAACTATCTCTGTATCACTCCTGTCCTGCTCTTGTGTGTGTGTCTAAGAGAGAGTGAGAGAGAGTGTGTTTCCATGCACACATGTGTGCAAGAGAGAGAGGAGAGAGAGAGACGGAGAGGGTTCATTTTCTACTACATGTTCCAGTTGCTTGTTTGCTTGAGTGACTTTTGACTTTTATAGCTATCATTTCTATCTAGAGATGGATGGTCTTCCTCAATATTCTGGCTAAATGTTCACTTCTCCTCGCCTAAAACTGTGCAAAGACCAGGTTGTTGGGAAAATGCCTGATTGCTATGGAAAGTCATTCTGGAATTCTAAAATTCTAATAAATAAACCCAGGAAAAGTCTAGTCCTCATCTAAAGTTAATTTTTTTTCGTGTTAGTAAATTAAGCAAAAATTAAAGTAAGATCTCATCTGTTAAATAATAATAATTATTAGACATGCCAAATTTCTTCTGAAGACATTCCCCCCCTTGAGCTCCAATAGGATAAACAAGACTATTGTTGGCTTCCCGAGTCTGTGCACATGCTTGTTTCTAGTAACTACCATCTTGCCAGCACTCCCACATACCTTGCATTCCTGGATTTTCACTGTACCTACACGGCTAAGTTCCAGGCCTCGAGGGGATACTGCAAACTGCATCTCTCCTGCACTCAACTCATTAATGAAGCAGAAAAAAGTATTGCCCAACCATTGAGATAGATGTTGCCACAAACTCCTGTTTCCTCATTTAAGTTTTGGAACAAAGAGTTTTTCTCTCTCTGGTCCTTACTCAGCATCATTTTATAGAAATTTCACTCCTTCTCAATACTTCAGAAGTGTTTAACAGTTCTTTGAGCTTTTTACTGATGATACATGGCCTCCCCATCTGTGTCTTTTATTTGTTTATTTATTTATTTATTCACTTTTTTAAAATGGGGGGCGTGGGTTAGGACACACTCAGCAGTGCTCAGGGCTTCCTCCTGGCTCTGTGCTCAGGATCACTCCTGGTGGTCTCAGGGAAGCACATAGAGTTGCAGGAACAAAACTTGGGTCAGCCACATGCAAGGCAAGTGCCCTCTTGCTATACTATGCTCTATCCCACCCCACCATCTATGTCTTCTAAAAACCTGAAACTTTTATGTGTAAACTTAAACTTCCTATCCTATAAAAACTCCTTGCATAGAGTCTCAGGAAAGATGAAAAATAGGAGAATTCAATTTGTTAGGTTTGTTCCTATTCTACTTTACACTAGCCTCTTTCCTTTGGAGTGTTTGATATTCTGTCTACCTGTCTTTTGGGGGGGACTTTGATTCACAAGGATTTTTTTTTCCTTTTGCAATGTTTAATCTATAAGTTCTTCCCTATTAAATATATATACATATATATTCTCTTCAATCTCCTACTCAAAGCAGAAACAGTAGCTCCTGATTCTGTTTGATTCTGCTTATCCTTGCTCTAGCTTCTTTTCTCTCCTCAATTAAATATCTCAAAAGCCTAATGTTTTGTCTCCACACCTTATCTCACATTCCTTCCTTTCCCGCTTGCCCTCCATCTTGCCCTCCACCTTACCCTGCCCTACCTTGGTGAGACTCCTGTGATTTTGGACACT
Organism: Sorex araneus; assembly: GCF_027595985.1. Classification (NCBI taxonomy): domain Eukaryota; kingdom Metazoa; phylum Chordata; class Mammalia; order Eulipotyphla; family Soricidae; genus Sorex; species Sorex araneus. Next base: position 220,694,515 of record NC_073302.1, read on the forward strand.
TGCTTTCTGCCTTCCTCCATCTCTACGATCTTAGTGCCCACCTAGACTGATAGCACAGAGGGTAGGGCATTTGCCTTGACACGGCCGACCTGGGTTCATTTCCTCTGCCCCTCTCAGAGAGCCCAGTAAGCTACCGAGAGTATCCCGCCCGCACGGCAGAGCCTGGCAAGCTCTCCGTGGTGTATTCGATGTGCCAAAAACAGTAACAAGTCTCACAATGGAGACATTACTGGTGCCCGCTCGAGCGAATGGACGAACAACGGGACAACAGTGCTCCAGTGCAACAGTGCTAGTTCCCAGCTCACCACATGTGCTTGTTTCTTCTCCAGCTGTTCTGGTTGCTCTTTCCTTGGTTTTCTTGTCTGCTTTGCCGCTCACATTCCTTACAGGTCACATTTCTCAGGGTTTTCTCCACCATCTTCTTTGTGTCTCATCCCTACTCCTGTACCTGAGTAACTGCAACCACTCTCACATTTCCATAAGCACCATTATGTTCACGACTTTCAAGTCTGCATTTCCCTCTCCTCCTCTTGCCCTTGTGTTCCCTCTTCAGCTTGTCACTAAAGACAGTCTAGATGGGCTGGAAAGACAGTACAGTGGGTAAGGTGCCTTGCAGCCAGCTGACCCAGATGTATCCCCAGCACCAAAAAAGGTATCCTGAGCCCAACCAGGACAGGTCCCAGAGCAAAAAGCTGGGAATAAGCCCTGAGCATCACCAGATGTGGCACCCCAAAATGAGACAAACAATACATATTTGTCTAAGAGTCCTAGGACAAGCTCTAGAAAAACTTCTGGAGCCCTAAGGGCGAATTAATTGGCCCAGTTTGTCAACTTTTACATACACATGCATTTACTTGCGTCCATCGATTCCATGCAATTTTGCACTCACAGTTTTCTGTAATTGTCTCCTAATTATGTGTCTCCCCATCAGACTGCTATCTTAATAAAATAAAAATTTAAAATGTATATAGAAAGAGTCAGTAAACAAATTAAAGGGTGTTCAACAACATTAGTCATCAGTGACTTGCACACCACAAGGAAATGTTTGTCATTTTGTATTTCTAAGAATAGCTAAAACTCAAAAGATTTAGAACACTAGGAATGTGGAACAACTGTAGCTATGATTGGTTGCTGTTTAGCATATAAAATAATACAATAATTTTGGAAAACAGTTTGGAACTTATTATAAACTTAAATATAAGTAAGTTTTCTTCTAGATGTTTACCCACAGGATGGGAAAACATATTTTATAAGAAGACTCCTACATAAATCTTCATAGAATATTTATATTACTTAAAAAATCAGGAACTCTCAAATGTCCTTTGATATCAATGGGAGAATAGTTTTAAAGTTCTAGTATATGAAATAGTTCACTATGAGTCAGAAATTGAAAACAATTGCTCATGTGTACACCATTCATGCAGATAAATATCAAAGACATTTTATTGAGGAAAGGAGACTAGACATGAAAAAACCTGGAAAATTTTAAGGAAATCAAATAACACCTTAGTAAGAGAGAGCAGAGTGATGGTTATCTGTAAGGCTGAAGACAGACCAGTAGCAAAGACAAAGAAACTTCTTGGAAACATGAAAATAATCTATATCTTAACTAAACTATTGTCTAAGTGGACATATTTCTCTTTCAAGATTCATTAAACTGTATTCTTAACACTGTATCTTAGTATCACTTTAAAATGCATAAATGCATGCATCTATAAAATTAATACAACTAAGATAAAACCATTACAAAGGGAATAGGACAATTCAAATAGTCAATAGGGCACTTCTTATGCTTAACTATTTTTACATAAAACGCATTATTCAGTATCGCAATTAGAGCCTCAACCTGTACTGGAGGCCCTTCATGTCTTTCTGTCTTTCTAGCCTTCTATTGGGCCACTTGTCTCCCGGCCTACTCTTTCTGACACCTGCCCTCAGCCTGCCCTTCAGCTTCCATGTTCTTGAACAAGAGGTCTCACTTGACTTCGCTTTTGCAATTTCTGGCATTGCTTCCAAAGCAGCTCATTTTGCACTTTTTAAAAAATCTCAGCCCTCTCTTGTCCCCTCAGCTCAACTGACCCTTCTAACAGTTCATTGTGTACACATCTATTTAGAAAGTAATTATACACCAAGATTAGTGATTATGCTACACTGTCATGAAACATCCTTATTCAAAGTAAATACTGATCTCTAAAACAATTGTTCATTTTTCAGGTGTGTGTGTGTATGTGTGTTGTATGTATGTGTATGTGTGTGTGTGTGTGTGTCCTTTTCCCAGGAAAATATGAGTTCTTTAAAAGGCAGAACAGACATGCATTATACCCTTCTCTCAAAATACACAATAAAGAGGACACTGTGCTCAAGGGGGCCCCAGTGGTGCTCTGGGACTACTCCAAGTTTGGTGATCGGGGCGTCATTCCCTCCCAGCTATGTTCAGGTGACCATGTGGTGCTCAGGGTCTAACCCAGACCTCCTCCCTGTAAAAAGCATGTTTATTTCTTAGAGCTATTGCTTCAGCTTCACCCCGGTACTCAACATTTATCTCTCTTTTATTAAAAAAAATGTATTTTCAGGACACATTCAGTGGTGATCGAGGACTACTCCTGGTTCTGTGCTCTTAGGTCACTCTAATAGTACTTGGGGGTATACATATGGTGCAGAGATCGAACCCAGTTTGGTTGAAGTGCCTTACCCATTGTATTATCTCTGCCCCCTAATTTCTATTTCACAATCACAAAGTCCTGTTAATCACTGATTTCTCGGGCGGGCTCAGTAACCTCTCATTTCATCCTTTCCCTGAGATCTTAGAAGTCTATCTCGACTCGGCCCTCCCAATGATGTCGCACTGGGGGCTCTTTCAGGGTCAGGGGAATGAGATCCAGCTTGCTACTGGATTTAGCATATGGGAAGCTTGCAAGGCTGTCCCATGTGGGCAGGAAACTCAGAAGATTGCCAGTTTCTCTCAGAGGGAGAAGTTAGGCTACAAGATATAAAAACTTCTCTTTATTTAAAAAAATAATTCATTTTCTGCCTGTTAATTTATTTTGTTTTTTTTTTAATTAAATCACCATGAGATACACAATTACAAAGTTATTCATGATTGAGTTTGGACAAATAAAGTTCCAACATCTGTCCCATCACCAATGTACATTTCCCACCACCAATGTCTCCAGTTTCTCTCCTTCCACCCCAACCCCCAGTCTGCCTCTAAGACTATATCTCTATCCCTCTCTATCCCTCTCTCTCTCTCTCTCTCTCTCTCTCTCTCTCTCTCTCTCTCTCTCTCTCTCTCTCTCTCTCTCTCTCTCTCTCTCTCTCTTCCTCCCTTCTTCCTTTTACGGTATCATGATTTTCAATAGAGCCTACCTTCTCTCTAAACCCTTGGTTCTCCCCTGCCTTTTTATCACAACAATCTTCCTCTGGTTTCAGGCTCAAAGAGGATTCTTTTCTTTTTTTCCGGGCCACACCTCGTGATTCTCAGGGGTTACTCCTAGCTCTGAACTCTCATCTCCTAGAAGTGCCAGGGTACCATATGAGATGTTAGGAATAAACCTGGGTCTATCCTGTGCAAGGCAAGCACCAGATGAACTGTACTATCTCTCCATCCTTAGGAAACTTCTTTTAATTTCTTATATTACTGCTTATCTTTGTTATCCTTTCCATTATGTCTGACGATTCTTCTTTTCCGTCAGCAGCCCCATCTACCAACCTACCTTGCATCTTCCAATGCTACAAAGAGAGCCCCAAGGGAAGCATTAATACTTCATCTCTTCTGTATACTCCAGCTCTATTCTCTGTTCTATGCCATGTGGCCATGGAATAAGTTCCGTACAAATCTCATGTTTCTCATATACAAGGGGCAGCACTAACACATACTTTGTAGAAAGCCCAGAATGTTCTGGGATCATTTGTTACTCCCCTCTCCAAATGACATAATATGTCATCTCTCAAAAGTCCCACTATAAATAAACCTGGAAACAAATAACAAGGAGCAATTCAAGCTCCCTGGCATGGTATGATGAAACCATCTTACTCATGGCCTAATTTTCCATTGAATATGCTATATTAGTGTATATTGAATATGTTTGTCACAAGTTGGGGGGAGAGGGTAGTTAGGATAGAGAAGGTACCACTATGACATACGACAATGACAGTTGGAAATGATCACTCGGGACAAGAAGTGAGTGTTAAAGGAGGCAAAGGGATATACGTGATAAACAACAGTACCTGTACTGCAAACCATAATGATATAAAAAAGAGAGAATGAAAGTGAGAGAGAGAGAGAGAGAGAGGAAAAATGCCTGCCTTAGAGGCAGACTTGGGATGGGGAGGGGTGGACAGAGAGAAACTGGACAGAGGACATTGGGGGTGGGAAATGTATGGGATGAATGTTGGAACAATGCATGACTGAAACCTAATCATGGACAACTTTCTAACTTTAACTCAGTGATTTAGTAACAAAAAAATGAGAAAGATATGGTATGCTGTTTTATGAGCCACATAACTTCATGATGCAATTACAGACTCAGACTGGAGTCAGGAACCGGTGAGTTGGCTGCAAAGGACTTTCCTGTGGATGGGTGGGTGAAGGAGCCAAGTCATGCGACAGGGGACCCAAGAAGGAGAGGTAGCTGGGCAAGGGATGACTAGTCGAAGAGTTGATTACCCAAACTCTAGCACTTGAAAATAATCATCTGGAAATTCTAACAGATAGGCAATAAACAGAAACCATCCTTTGCTAGCCAAAATGCCATTTTATCTCACTAGGAAACAAAGTCACGAGTCTTAGAGGCCACCGCATGCCCTCTGTCCAAGTGATCACTTTGCACAGTGTCAGTCTGCTCCATAGTATAGTAATAACTTTGCAGAGTGCCCAGTGGATACCAGGTGCTGTTTATTTTTAAGAACTTTGTGATATTTATCCATCAAAACCTCTCAGCAACCCCAGGATATGTTTGTCATTAGCCCTCTTGAGGAAGAGTGAAGCTGTGAAACTGCCTTTCTGGATGAAGGTCACAACACAATACGGAACAGACCCAGACTATAGACCTCTAGCAGACTGATGCCAACCTCCAGCGTGACCCTCTCGAGTATCAACCACTTGGGAACAGGTTTTTACAGCTTCTCAGAAATTTGTCTTGGTTCTTAAGCAATTTATATCAACTGACCCTTAATCCTGGCAACAACTCTATGAAATAAGGACTGTGATGATTTTTAATATACCAATATTGAAACTAAATTCCAGCAAGATTGTGGTTGGCAGAAAAAAGGCAGGGCTCAGACTGAAACCCACGTGGAAGCACCCTGTTGTAGGGTTCCACTCACAGGGCATGGGGGAGGACACCGTGAAGGCTGCTGGCAGGTAACAGGTATGAGACAGGGGCGCCTCTGACTGGTCCATGCCTCCGTATCGCTGACTGCAAAGACCTGCACATACCCTTGGGCTCACCTCTTCCCCTCTCTGTGCCCTTTGCCCTGTCTCGGTCCTTGGCAGGCCAGACGGCCACACTCTCCCAGGGCTGGGTTTCGTCTCCCACACAGTGTGGAAGCCAAGCACATGCCACGTGGCTTGGAGATGGGTTGTTAGAAGGGGATTCCCTGGGGCCAGAGCTCTGTGTACCCTCATGCTTGTGCCTGCTAAGGGCCAACAGACAGCCTCACTGGCCCCACGTGTCTCCCCATACTTCTCACTTCTCAGGTTGTCTGTGTGCTCACTCTCCATGTTGGCTCTGCCCCCACGCAGATTCTGTATTTGTCTACCTGCTTGTTCGCAGTTGATAAGTCAGAATTGCTTGTCTGATTCTGATTTGCTCTGATTCTGGAACACAGACAAGCAGCATCTAATTCGGTTTAATAACTGGCATGATGGGGAGGGGAGGTGGGAGGTGTAGTCAGGCAGGGGAGGTTGAATGATAACACTGGGGATACAATGAGCCGCATTGGCGCTGCAGGCTAAACGCCCTGCCTCTGGCTCCCCAGGCAACATGACACATTTATCAAATGCTCCTCACAATTATTTGCATTTGATGAAAGAAAAAAAAATAACAGGGCAGGAGAACACTGTGAACAGAGAGAAGAGATGGAGCATAGTACTTTTCTTCAGGTCACAATTTAGTCAGGCAAAGAAAGGGTGGAGTCAGGTTGGTCCAGAGCATAGTAGAGCTTTGCCTTACATGGGGCTGCCCTGGGTTCAATCCCCAGGACCCCATATGGTCTTCCAACCACTGTCAGAAGCACAGAACCAGGAGTAAGCCCTGAAAACTGCCATGTATGACCCAAAACTGAAAGAAAGAAAGAAAGAAAGAAAGAAAGAAAGAAAGAAAGAAAGAAAGAAAGAAAGAAAGAAAGAAAGAAAGAAAGAAAGAAAGAAAGAAAGAAAGAAAGGAGGGAGGGAAGGAGGGAGGGAGCAAGAGAGGGAGGGAGGGAGGGAAGGAGGGAAGGAGGGAAGGAGGGAAGGAGGGAAGGAGGGAAGGAGGGAGGGAAGGATGGGGCCCATGATGACAGATGAAAAGGAGGCACGGTCAGGGATTTTTAATGTCTTGCTTTCAGATTACAAACTATTTGTCTACTCTGGTGACTTACTTGTCTGTTGCTCAGTGACACTACTCCTGCTCTGCTGGTCTGCACATACCTGATTGGGGTCTACTGTGGCACACAGCACTACAGGTGGTGCAGGCCTAGTGGAGATCAATGTACGTAGACCAAGATGCTTGAGCATCCTTACCAGTATGCCAGGAAAGTCGTAGAGCAGCAAGATTATGCCAGGGTTAGGGTTGGAATTTCCATCTGCTCTTCTGGGGCTTGGGGCCTCAGGGTTGGACCCCATTCTATCTCAAAATGAAAATCTCTTTGGTTGGCACTCACCTACACATAATGGAATAGTGGTTGTCCTGGTGCCTCCCGTGGGAAGTTGGGAGAAGTTATCATTAGTGAGTCCCTAAGCAAGTCTACAGCAGAGGAAATTCTTAGGAAGGATAAGCGATAGTTCCTACCTGTGACTAATGTAACAGACGACTGTTCTGGGTGTGGAAAAGTTGAAGCCTGCTTGCTTCAACTCAGCAAGGTCAGCTTTTAATTATGGGAGCAGGGGTGTTAAGACCATTCTTTCTCTTTTTATGTATTTTCACAATAAAATGCCTTTGAAATACAGGAATTTGTGATTTAAAAATTGTATTATCCCCTTTTTAGAAACCTTTGAAAAGAATTCATGCAATGAGGTTTTTATTAGCCTAGAAATAAAAGATGGGGGATAGGATCATGAAGCAAGTAAAAATAGTGGACGTTTGTGAAAACTATAGAAAAAAATCAACTTTGTGACATAGGTATAAGTAACTGTAGAGATGAGTAGGCCTAAGTGTGAGTATATGTACATAGTTGTAAGTATGGGTAAATGTAAATGAGTGTAAGTATGAGTAGACATTCTGCAATCAGATGTAGTAGACAAGTATGTAAGTGAGTAAGTATAAGTGAGCAGATGTGTGAGCAGGCACTGCCCAGGAGCAGGCACAAGTGTGAGTGGGTGTTGTACGAGTTGGCAAAGACTAGTCAGAAGTCCTTGTGAGTGTGCATGAATCAGTGTGAGTGGAGTTTTGGCTGTTCTTCATCTTGGCCAGTGACATCAGATCCTTCCTAACATGTGGTCCTTAGAGGAGAGGTTCTCACCCTTTCTAGCTGATTCACATGGATGTAGACATGGCAAGTGCTAAATCTAAACTTTTCTAGGAAAATTTGCACTTTAACTATAGCACTATAGCACTGTTGCACTGTTGTTGTTGTTCATCGATTTGCTTGAGCGAGCACCAGTAATGTCTCCATTATGAGACTTGTTGTGACTGTTTTTGGCATATCGAATATGCCACGAGTAGCTTGCCAGACTCTGCCATGCGGGTGGGATACTCTCGGTAGCATGCCAGGCTCTCCGTGAGGGATGGAGAAATCAAACCCGGATTGGTGTGCGCAAGGCAAATGCCCTACCCGCTATGCTATCACTCTAGCCTATCTTAACTATAAAAAATTAAAATAAAAAGCCTTCAGTGAAAGTGCCGGTTACTGTATTTTAGCAGGAGCGCCATGTAGGAAAGGTTTTGTTGGGTTTGGGTTTGGGGTTTCGGTTAAGATGAAAGGGAGCCAGGGCAAGTCCCCTCAATGAAATCACGGGACTAGAATGTCCACTCTGCTTATTCTTGAGAACTGTGTGTTGTGCGGGTGGTGGGGGGCAACATCTTCCCTTTGGCACTGCTCATGCTCTGGTGCTGGCTGGGACATCAGTGTAGCCCAAGCTTTCCAGGCCCTGGGCCTTCAGCCCAATGTCCAGGGGTAGGATGCCGTGCATTCAAGCACAGGGCACCCGCAGCCTAAGGGCAAAGGCCCAACACAGTCTCAATGTGCTGATTAAATGGGGTTCAAATGCTCCAGGAAGACAGAAACTTGAATGCACAGCATGTCCCAAACCCTCCCTGCAATGGGAGGCCCTGCTGCCTGCCCATCTTGTAGCAAAGGGTGGCCAAGCCAGAATTCCAGCTACCATCTACCTGGGGCCAAGCCATCACACTACACTGCCCCTCTGGAAGCTCAGAGGAGAATGGAGGTGTCTCTGCATCTCCATGACAACCACGAGCCAGGGAGTAACAATGACTGGGCTGCATGTGGCCCATGTGGCCCTCTGCCCAGGGAGCAGCCCCGGTTCTGGCTCTGTTGCCTGGACCCTGTGCCTGGAGAGACGAGCGGCAGGAGGCCAGCACTCATTCTTGCTGCCATCCTTCCTGTAGAATTCTCTTTTCAGACAATTGGCTTTTATAACCAGGCACACCCGGCTCCCTGGGAGGCCATGTTTCGGCCTGTTCTGGCAGACAGCTGGGTGGGCCTCGCCAGCCGCCAGCAGGAAGACGGATGTTTCCTGTACTTCCTCCTTGCTCTCTCCTCCTCCTGCTCCACGGGGGACAGAGCCCAACATCTGGCCTGCTGTGCCTGCGGTGCCCACCACGGTGCTTCTTACTCCCTAGTCCAGAGCATGGTTTGTCTTTAGAGGAAAACAGAGAATGGCGCCTCTCTCAGCCACTCGCCATTGGTGCTTCTTGGGCTGCTGGGTTGATGCTAATGATGATAAAGACAATGAGCATGTAGTTCAGCCCAGACCCAGCAGATGCTGCAGGCCTTGGGAAATGCACATGGACCAACTATTTTGTTTGGGGTCAGCTGACTGGGTACTTGATAAAAATATTTCATGGTCATTTATCCTGGAAATTAAAGACTGAATGAAAGAATGGTTGTGATGGGAAGAAAGAACTATGGGAACCTGAGTCCGCACTGTGGGCCAGCCATAGAGAAGGGGAAGTTGAGGCGGAGGGGCCAGACATTGGAGGCTGCTTTGGAAACAGAAGTGCTACCTGGGCTTAATTTTTCTCTCCATAGGAGGTGATGGCCGCAGCAGTGGTGGACCCTGGAGTCACCAGATGATAATGGTCCTTGAGACCAGAACTGAGTTTTAGTTCAACAAAGTTACTCTTGGTGAGCCCTAGCATGTAAACAGTCTGTATGCAAAACAGGACAGCCTTGTGGGTAGGAGCCTAGGGCTTTGAGTCACATGGTATCTGTCTAATTCCTCTAATTCTCCTTCAGAGAAAGCTGGAGGGCAGGAGATGGAGTTCAAACGTGTAGTCAATGCCTTAATTTGATCAAGCCTACTTAATAAAACCCTAGTAAAATCTCTGGAAGTGAAGACGTGGGGTGAGGGTGGGCGGAACTTCTGAGTTAGTGAGCACATCAGGAGGCCGGGAGAGTGACACATCCTAATGCTACAAGGACAGGACATGGAATTTCCGCATTCGGGTTTAATCTAGGCATCACTCTATGGGTATATGCAATTGACTAGTCCTTATTTTCACATCTAATTTTTAAAAATGAGTGTTATAAGCATAGTTTCGCTGGTTATATGAGTTGTTTCAGTGAATCATTGAATCTAGAAAGGGGTTATGGGTACATCAAATTTATAGTCAGCTGGACAGAGGTATTGGGACCCTGGAGTTTGTGACTGGTGTGTGGAGTGGGAACAGGCATATAGACAACAGTGCTTTTCCTGTGAGGTCTGTGCTAACTCTGGTAGTTAGTTTAAAAATTGTTAAGATTTTGCACCAAATATGGAGAAGGGCTGGGGCTGGAGGTGGAGATTCACAACAGTCAATCCTCTGGGATCCCAGCTAGGTGCAACACAATTTCATGCATGTCTGACACTACTTCCACCCCCAACACTCCAGACAGCAGTGACAACTTGTCACCTGTGTTTTTGATCCATCAGCTATCAACCAGTAGTTGCTAGAAGCTTCTCAAATTTGGTTAGTTTTCTAGAGCAACTTTTGAAATGGATGAAAGGTACTATTTGCTTGCTTCGTTTATAGAAAGCTAAGATAATGGATATAGATTGTTGCGTGAACGTTCTGCAATCGGAGGCGCTGAGATAGGAACTCGGAAGAAATAATCACTGATTGGAGGACTAAGGCTCGCTCTGGCTCTTAGCAAAAGCAGATGGCCTCGTGGACCTCCTTTTATTGATCATGGTACCTCTAAAGGGCGCAATATAGTGACGTCACCAAAGGCATCAAAAACTTACAGGGAGAACATTGAGACAATGGAACATATTGTTTCCTTGTATGGGTAGGCATATAGCCTCGGGAAAAGAATACAGAACTCAGAAGGAAAAGATACAAAACCAAAACTGAAACCTTCTACAGGCACCTGGATTTACATCCCAAAGACAAAGCTGGGCCAGCACCTGAAATCTACAATTTACAATATCAAAGGTCAGGCCTGGCTAACACCATCTGCATGTCAAAGACCAGCCAGGCTTCTGTGAGAGAAGGAAAAACTGCTCTTTTCAGTATTCTGAAATTATTTTTCTGAAGGCAGCTTGAAGGGGGAAAATGTTCAGCTTCATCCAAACCAGTCAGGACACACGAGAAGTCTCGCCCATTTTCATGGGTCCCTATGTTCCTGTCCGTAGTACGGTACAGTCTACATGGGCTCGCCCTGGTAGCTCAGTCCAGCCCCAACAATAGATGAACAACCAGATGGAAGTGTTGGGTAGGACTAGGTATGTGGGAGAGGACCCACAGTTTTTATGCTCTTTCCAAGCTGCCATTTGTTCCTGAACACAGAAGCTCTTCACATCCTTTGGGTATGTCGTTGTCCTTTGGGGTTTTACGCAGGCTTCATTACATAGGCATGACTGTTACATCATTGGCTTGCTAATCAAACTCGATCTCTGCAAAGGTCAGTTTCAGCGTGCTAATCATGAGGTTGCTTCCCCTGACAATCAGCTCCCATTCCTATATTTTTCTACATCAATCACTCTCTATACTTAAGAAATTACAACAGTTTGGGGAACTTTGTGCAAGGAAGAGATGAAGAGTAAACATTCATTTTTATCATAAATCATAATATTATAATTGCTCTGCAACATATTTTTAATTGAATCACCGTGAGAACAGTTACAAAACTTTCCAGTCTAAGTCTCAGTCATACATTGATCAAACACCTACCCCCTCACCAGTGCACACCCTCCACCACCAAGAACCCCAGTATACTCCTTACCCCACCCCACCCCCGCCTATGTGGCAGACGATTTCCACTTTACTCTCTCTCCGCTTTGATCACATTCAATATTTCAACAAAAGATCCACCATTATTATTTGGAATTTTCCCCAACATTCAGACCTGCCGAAAAGGCATCGTTAGATAATTTGTTTTCTATTGCTGATATGAAGAGCATTTTGGATTTCTGATATTTTAGTAATAAGTCTGGAGGGATTTCTGCCAAAAGCCACTGGGTTCTGAGATTGGTTTGTGTGCCTCTGGGATTATGGCCATTCAGGAGCCTGGAGCCGTTCATGGGCAGCAACTTTGGGGTTCGTTGGGGTGGGAAGAGGGGCCGGTTCCACTCCCCATCCCTTGAGGCCCCATGTGTCACATCACTGCAGTCCCATACCTGGTTTTCTAATAGGCTCTGAAAAGGTGGTGGCCACTACGCTGCTGGGGAGAATATGCGGAAGGGACAAACACCTTTCCCCAGCCAGGTGCCATAGTTTAGTACTCAGTCCAGATGCTTTTCTGCCAGAAGCCGCTGGGCTCCGAGATTGGTCTGTGTGCCTCTTTGCCATTCAGGGGCCAGGAACTGTTTGTGGGCGGCAACTTGGGGCCTTATCGGGATCAGGAAAGGGGCTAGTTCCACCTCCAACCCAGCAAGGCCCCGTGTGTCGCTGCTCTCTCTCTCTCTCTCTCTCTCTCTCTCTCTCTCTCTCTCTCTCTCTCTCTCTCTCTCTAGTTTTGGGCAGGGGCAGATGCTAGATCACTTATTTTCCATTGCTCATTTTGCATATCAGGAAAGGTTGTGCGGCCGCATAAGCTTTGGAGGAATAGAGCTGTGGCCACATACCCAAGACATGCTTGTAGAAGCTCATGGTCACCGGGATTCCATCTGGAGAAGGCGGAGAGACTGCACCTGCTCCATCCGGGGGTCCGGGAGATAGCGGCTCAATATAGGGCCCAGAGAACTCTCCGGTGTTGTGGTGCTGCAGGGTTTCTTCACTGCTGAGTGTGGCAAGATCTTTGCAACATATTTTTTAACAAATGAATTATTCTACCACAGACTGGAGAAGGAAGTAAATGCACATCATCTTACATCTCCTGTGGCTACTTTCTGCAATGGGATTTGGGAATCAGTTTTCATGTCACCTGTCTCAGGAAAGTCATTGGTTTGGGAGTTCATGCTCCTGTGAAGTCTGAGGATGTGTTTGCATGGTACCACTGAATTGGCCTTTGGGAGTCAAATCTGTTGCTTGGCTCATATAGCATGCAAGTGCTAAGGAATGAATTGATTACTGAATAATCAAACTCATTTGATGTCTTTAAAGGAGATAATTTCACATGGTTCAGACACAGCCCAATTATTTTGTTGTTAAGAAAAGCGAATTGGCTTGGTCCTTTGCAATTTGATCGGTTGCTTGGCAATCAACTTGCCAATAGCTTTGACTCCCCATTTTTCTCTCTGATTTTAATTGTAGCATTGCAATAAAAGGAAAGTTTATCCATCTGCTGTCTTAAATTTTGAGGCTTCATTTAAAAAATCAATCTTTAGCCTGTTTTTTAAATTCTCAGACTAAAGGAATCCAACTTTATATTACTTTTGTATATTTCCTTTTTTCCTTACATCCTCCAATTTCTTCAGTGTTTTTTATTTTCCTTTATCTCTTTTATTAAAGAATGTCACTGTCATGCTGTTGGTTATCAATTTGCTCGAGTGGGTCCAGTAATGTCTCCATTCGTCCTAGCCCTGAGATTTTAGCAGCCTCTCTTTACTCGTCCTTCCCAATGGTGCAGCATTAGAGGCTCTTTCAGGGTCAGAAGAATGAGACCCATCATTGTTACTGTATTTGGCATATGAATACACCATGGGGAGCTTGCCAGGCTCTCCTGTGCAGGCAGGAAACTCTCGGTAGCTTGCCAGGTTCTCTCAGAGGGAGAAGTAGGCTACAAGATGTCTAGGCTTCCGGGAGCTCGGTTTTATAGTGTCTGGATGTTGGCCATTTATGTGATTACATGGCGCCAGGCGCAGTTTGTAGGTGTGACTGCCTAGCTACTGGAAAATGGGGGATCTGGGAAGAAGGGGCCTAGTCCCAATCCGAGCAGGCTTGGAAATCTCAGCCTCGGGTCCCACATACCTGGGTTCTTCTGCCAGTTCCTTCATGAGTGAGGCTCATCCAAGCACGTGGAGAGGGGCCTTGAGCATGGCTGTGGCTGGGTTCCAGAGATCTTCAACTGCCGGGGTTCTGCTCGGGGCAGGGAGGGAGACTCAACCCACCCCCTCCAAGGGGCCTTGGTGAAGATAGCCAGGCATAGGGGCAAGTGACTCTGTGTCACTCTCTTCTGGGAGCTTGATTTTAGAGATGGGGTCTAAATTAATTTTTTTTCATCGTGATGAACCAGTTTTCCTAACATCATTTGTTTAAGAGGTTCTACTGTTTCACTTCATACATCTAGCACCTCTGTCAAAAATTTGTTGTTTATACTTTTGAGAATTTTTATATGGGCTCTCAATTCTATCCATTGATCTGAGACTATGTCTTTGTTCCAGTAGTATGCATTTTTGATTACTATAGTTTTGTAGTAGAGATTAAAATCTGAGAATCTAATGATCCTACCTTCTTTTCTCTCAAAAATGCTTTGACGAGTCACAGTGATACAGTTCCATATGAATTATGGAATCACTTGTTGTAGAGAACTGTCATCACACATGAATGGCTCCTCCATTCCTGAACGACCATGATTCCGGAGGCTCACTAACTACTTTCGGCACCCAGCAGCTTCTTGCAGAAATGCCTCAAGACTGTGAACTAAGTTATGGCCCCTTGCCGCCCCAGAAGGGGAAAGGTTTTTTTCTCTTTCGGCCTTTCCTTTCAGTGGTGGCAGCAGCAGCGTGGCAACTGCCATCTTTTTTTTTAAATTAATTTATTTTTTAATTAGTGAATCACCCTGAGGGTACAGTTACAGATTTATGCATTTTCATGCTCGTGTTTCCCTCATACAATGTTTGAGAACCCATCCCTTCACCAATGTCCATTCTCCACCACCAATAAACCCAGTATCACTTCCACCCCCCAATCCCATCTCCCTCACCCAAAAAACCCTGCCTCTGTGGCAGGGTATTCCCTTCTGTTCTCTCTCTCCAATTGGTGACTGCCATCTTTTAGGGCCCAATAAATAGAGGTATGAGCTTACGGTGATGCAACTTCTGGCATAAATTTCTCTGGACTTAATTACTAAAATACCAGAAATCCAAAACCTTGCAGCCACAACAGAGGCCACGCGACCTCATATGCTCTTCATTCTCAGCAATGGGAAACATATTATCAAATGATGCCTTTTCGGCAGGTCTGATTGTTGGGGGAAAATTCCAAATAATAATAGCAAGTTTTCTGTCAAAATATTGAATGTAACCAAAGCAAAGAGAGATTAAAGTGAAAATCATCAGCCACACAGGCGGGGGTGGGGGGTGGGATGGGAGGTACACTGGGGTTCTTGGTGGTAGAACATGTGTACTGGTGAAGGGATGGGTGTTTGATTGTATGGCTGAGACTTAAACCTGAAATCTTTGTAACTTTCCTCATGGTGATTCAATAAAAAAAAGAAAGAATAACCCCAAGCGAATATTGTCTGCTATGGAGGCAGGGGGAGGGTGAAAAGGGGAAATATACTGGGGATATTGGTGGTGGGGAATGTGCACTGGTGGAGGGATGGGTGTTTGATCATTGTGTAATTATAACCCAAACATGAAAGCTTGTAACTATCTCTCAGTGAGTCAATAAAATTTTTAAAAAATTTAAAAATATAATAAAAAACTGTCATAAGAATTTTGGTGGGATCACATGTAGTGGTCACCTATTTTGTTTTATGTGGTCACCTTAATGAAAGTGATCTTTCAAACCCATGAGGAAATTAATGTATTTTCATTTTTGGTGTTCTTTTTTCTTTCAGAAATAAATTATAATTCTTATGGAATAGGTATTTCATCGTCTTTGTGAGAGTAGATACTAGATACCAGAATTTTTTTGCAGATGATCATAAATGCAGTATTTCCCCCTTCTTTTCTGCATCATTGTTTACATGTAAGAATGCACCAGACTTCTGTGTATTGGTTTTGAAGCATGCTATTTTACTGTACAGGTTAATAATTTGGAGAATGTTTTTAAAAATAAAGTCTTTGGTGGATAGATTATTCTTGACGTAGCCAGGACTAGCCTAAAGGGGGAATGTTCTCTAGGACGAGGATGTATGTAGGACCTGGGATTTGCGTGGTTTTACTTTGGTTTTACCAAAGTTCTTTCAGAGCTCCATAACAATCTCCATCTCAGAATTCCGAATGCATTGTGTGTAGATGTGAAGTCTATGGACAAGTCTGGAAGAAAGCCACACAGGAGTTTGGGCTGAGTCTGGATCACCGGGATCCAGGAGTCTGAATTCTCCTCTGTGTCCTACTACACATGCTTTTATTTTAAGCATATAAGTCATATGAGATTAGGGATCACTCCAGGTATAACTATATCTTAACTAATTACACTAAAAACAGCTTTAGTTCCAAAAAGTCAGGGAGTAGGAAATGTTTTGCTCTTAAGGGCCATTTGCATATTTCTAACATCCTCAGGCCATGCAATTCAGCCAGCCAGGAAGTATTGTAGGATGCCAGCTAGAAGCAGACACTCCTGTCCTGTCATGCACCAGAGCCAGACCACATGCTTTCAAGGGTCTCATGTGGCTTACAAGCCAGATGTTCCCCACTTCTAAAACTGAGTACATTTTGACGCACCAGAAATTCAACTTTTTAGGGGGAACATAATTTAATCAATTTTGTTCCATGAGGGGTTCTTGGTGGTAGAACATGTGCACTGGTGAAGGGATGGGTGTTACCTTTTTGCATCCAAAAAGGTAAGTGCTATGAAGCCATATTATCACCATCTGGAAATTTTTTTAAAATAAAATTCTTGGGGTACAAGTGATACTACAGCAAAGAAGTAATTTGCCCTGCAGGAGCAGGCTCCGGTTTGATCCTCAGCACCTCTAGGAATGATTTCTGGGCACAAGCCAGGTGAACATCGTGAGTAAATTCCAGAATACAGTGATTTCTATTCTCTCAAGCATTCTGTTGAAACTAAACATTATTATACATATTCAGTAGAGTTTATCTTCTATGATGATCATAAGATCCTTTTATTTATTTTTTTGATAATCAAGATTTCTCCCCATTTTTACCTTTCTTATCATTTGTCTGTTTATAGTTTACTCCAATATTTAGTATTTGATATTGATTCCAGCAACTTAGTATTTTTTCCTTGAGTATAATTCACCAAGATCTCTTAAAACTTTTATCCATACGGTAAGGGTCAGATAGTAATCTAAGGGTCTATTATTATCCAAATTTATAGTATTTTCCTAAGATCATATCAATTTCTTTCTCCTTTAACTTGAATCTTCTTAACCCTTGATCACTTGTAGTAAAACATCATTATATTCATGGCCTTTTAAAGAACACAATTTCCTACCTATACCCCAACTGAAATTGCAGCTTTAAACATGCCCCTATTCTGTCAACATCTGATTCCACTGCAAACAGATAACTGCTTCAAAGGCTGCCTATCCAGGCTTGCAGGCTGTCACATGACCTATTGTAAAGACCTGATTTCAAAAGAAGATGTGTTGGACCAATCAGATAGCCACTTACAGATCTTTGAGTTGGGACATAGAGAACTCAGGCATTTGTCATGGCAGTAGAGGTGTACTGAGTAAGAAGACCATGAGTAGCCTTGAGCTGGCTGAAGTAATGAGTAAACAAGGAGAAACTATGATTCAATAGAAGATATCATGTAGTGCAATCATATTCAGTTTAGGATGGTGGGAGGTAGAGCTAAATTATACATCAGAAACTCAAGAGTTGGCCAAGTCGATGACAAAGCCTGGAGATCTACTCACCCAAGGGCCAGGGGTCGCCAGAGTCTAGTGCCTCTAACTAGTTTCCGAGGGAATTAATAATATAGTGAGTTTTTTAAATTGGAAGTGGTGGGGAGTGTTGAGGCTATATCCCTCGATGCTCAAGGCTTACTCCTAACTCTGTGCTCAGGGCTTACTTCTAGCTGTATGGTCAGTGGACTATATTCAGTGCCATGGATCAAACATGGTCAGCACCATGCAAAGAAAGTACCTTAACCCTCTCCAATCCAATTCTTTGATTTCTCAAGAAAGTCTGGCCTTTTATCTTCTCCTGATTTTTTGCATTAACACTAGTCCCTGCTTTCTGTGACCCATCCATCAAGAATAGTTGCTCCTTGTAACTTCTGGGACACACATGCATTGCTCCCACTTGTGCCTGTTAATGTTGGCAAAACAGATATGGATGGGATTGTTTCCTGAGAGGCCAGGTCTCTTTCTGGTCCTTGTAGCTCTATCAAGGTAATAAACTCACTTTTCCCCTTAACCTTTTTTGTCAAGTCTATCAATCTTTCAGTCAAGATAGCACTTCATCAGAACGCGCTATTCTAAGTAAAAATAATCAAATAAAAGCAAAATTCATGTGCACTGCATCCTCTGATCACAGATACCTCCAGCAAACCTTTTTGCTCTGCATAAAGCCTACCTTACTCTTTGTGCCTTCTGATTTCTAAATGAGTGACTCATGGGCGTGAGGGGGTGGGGTTCTCTCCCAACTCAGAAGGAAAGTGATGCAGAGCAACTCAAGTGACACACTATTCCTGTATTTTCCCTCATCTTTGGTTGTCCTATAAAATAACAAGACTTTGGGTGCAGAGTCATAATAGGAGAAGAGCAATTGTTTATGAGCTCTGGATCACCCTGGGGTGTTTGCAGAGGAAAAGAAACCAATATTTCAGCTCCAGATGATCGAGGGGAGTCCCCTAAACTGAATGCAGAAGTGTATGCCATACTAGGGGGAGCTGGGAGGAACACCTGGGGGTTCACAGCTCATCATCACTGCTTTTACAGAGAACAGCCTGCCTCCGAGCATCCTGCTCGTAAGCAGTTAATACTTAAACATATGCAGGTATTTAGATCCTCTGCCTCAGTATAGGAAAAACCACCTTTGGATATACCCATCCAACTTGGAGTTGTTCTAGAGCTAACACTTTAGTGAATGTGTTTTATTGTTTTTTTGCTTGTTTGTTTTCACTCAGTAAAGATCATATTGAACCACTGAAACACCCTTTACCCTAGCCCCCAAAACACACATACACATCCCTCCACACACACCAATTCTCAAAATTTACTCTGGGACAAAAATCACATCTCAATCTCCTTGACTGGTGGTAGCAATTGTGTGACTGCCAAGGTCAGGATGACTCCCTTTTCTCTCCCTCACTCCAGCGAGGCAGAGGGGATTATTTTTGCACTGTGTGACAGGCTCAGTTCTCAGATG
This sequence comes from Sorex araneus, assembly GCF_027595985.1. Classification (NCBI taxonomy): domain Eukaryota; kingdom Metazoa; phylum Chordata; class Mammalia; order Eulipotyphla; family Soricidae; genus Sorex; species Sorex araneus. Next base: position 220,713,485 of record NC_073302.1, read on the forward strand.
TGCCCCTGAATCATTGCTGAGCTCGCCAAGGATTCCACTCCACAACTCACTGTGGGCCTGATTCACGTGGCAGCTTCCCCAGAGAACGCCTACAGCTCCAGGTACTCTTGCAAGCTGATGGCTGCCTCCATGTAGACACGAAAACAAAGCTGTCACCAGGCTCTGCTTAAAGATACAGGCTCTGATCTCAGGGCAACCACTTGCTGCATACAAATCTCTGAATTCTGGTTTCTGTCATGACATCTAGTGAACCACCAAAAGTCTTTTCCACATCAGTAAGACCACTATGAAAACTACAACCAGAGTTATAAAATACAATGTCTGCTGTGGAGTTAGAAAGAGTGGGAGGGCAAGAGTGTCATACAAACCCCAAGCTCAGACTTCGAGTTCCCAGAGCCAAGATCAGAGACCTTATTTCAGGTTATCTGATAAGTGCTCATCCACAGGCCCTGTTCCAGAGACTCATAAATAAATCTCAAAAGAGATGAATTAGATGCAAAAGTTTCTGGGACACTCAGTCCTGGATGAGACTTCCGGGGCGATCATGGGCAGGGGGAGGGGAGCAAGCTATCACCCAACCAAAGCCCAGACAGCCAGACCCACACCCCAATAGCTGCTGCCATGTGTCCAGCCAGACCGCCCAGTTTACTGTTCTGTGTTTTCTGGAGCGATATCTCCAAACTCTTTCTGACATCCCAGAAGAAGCACACCAATGAATCCCAGCTAACAAAAACATTAACATAGAAGATTTAACTTACAACAACAACCGCATAAACCCTCAGATAAGGAGTTAATGTCCCAATGGTGGGATACAACAATGTTCACAAATTTTCTTTTACTAAAATTTTTTGATCATTCCATTAGCCACTTGGTGCTAACAAGCAACAGAAAATAAATTGTTGTGGCCCTGCTGCAGGAACGGGTTTGAGGGGTGGTTGGAAAAATGGAGACAATGGTGGAGGGAAGGTGACAGTGGTGGTGAGATTGGTGTTGTAATATTGAATTCTTGTAATAAATCATCATGAACAATTTTGTAAGCCATAGTGTTTAAATAAAGTGGGGGGAGAAAGAAATAAATGAAATTCTCTTCGAGATCTTTTCAGATTGAAAAAATGTTAATACTGGAATGCTATAAATTTCTCACTGCCTTCTCACTTTAATTATCTTTTAAGGTAAGTAGTTGGGGACTGGAGCAACAGCACAGCAGGTAGGGCGATTGCCTTGCACGCGGCCGACCCAGCTTTAATTCCCAGCATCCCATATGGTTCCCTGAGCACCACTAGGAGTAATTCCTGAGTGCATGAGCCAGGAATAATCCCTGTGAATCGCCGGGTGTGACCTAAAAAGAAAAAAAAAAGAGATTAGTAGTTGTTCTTTTAAAAGAACCATACAACTGGGCCAACCAAGAAAGATATTTGTAATATCTTCCTTCCACATAAGTGACTAATATTTAGAATAATAAGTAAAGAGAACAGGCAGTGGGAGTATAAATTAAAGAGGATGAGCCTGTTGAGATGTAATTGAAACCTTCCCTAACATATACATATAATGAACCCCGCAGCAAACTGTAAACAGAGAAACTCCATTGTCATTGCATTGTGGGAGTTGCCCTAGGGAAGGGAGTTAATACCAAGAGTAGCTGACTAGCCAGAGACCTTGGTGGACTAGGAGAGCGGGGAGTAGACAGAAGACGCAACCAACAGTGGAAGGAGCCAAGCCTGCGTCCCTTGGTGAACCCTTCTTTCTTTAACTAATTTAAGGATCTTTTTAAAGATAGGAAGTAAGGAGACTGAAACATCAGAAGAAAGAAGTGAATTTAAAAGAATTTTCTTAACCTCCCTTAATGACAGCCATGGCTTTGTGAGAAAGGCAAGCCCCCCAGACAATAAAACAACTTAATATATATTGACTACAGACTGGAGCGATAGCACAGTGAGTAGGGCATTTGCCTTACATGCGGCCAACCTGGGTTCAATTCCTCCATCCCTCTCACAGAGCCCGGCAAGCTACAGAGAGTATCTTGCCCGCACGGCAGAGCCTGGTAAGCTCCCCATGGTGTATTTGATATGCCCAAAACAGTAATAAGTCTCACAATGGAGATGTTACTGGTGCCCACATGAGCAAACCGGTGAAAAACGGGACCACAGTGCTACAGTGATACATATTGACTATTGCTTTTTTGTGTGTGGGAATGACACACACGATGGCTCAGGGCTTACTCCTGGTTTTGTGCTCAGGCATCATTCCTGTCAAAGTTTGGGGGACCATATGCCATGCAAGCAATCAAACTCTGATCAGCCACATGGCAGTTAAGCTCTGTTATCACTGTACTATCTTTCTGGCCCCAATATATTGAGTACAGCCTTAATATCTTAAATGTAATCAGTGTCTTGAGAACAAATCTCTCTAATCCAAGAGATTAGGGAAACAGGAGTAGGTACATTTAGTATGATTACCATAATGACAAGGAAATGGAATACAAACCAAAGATACCTCAAGGTCTTAAATGAAGGAATTTCAGCAGTTATGGGTTGAGGAACATGGATATTATATGTATAAATTATAATTATCAGTGATTATATTCATATTTAATGATATTTGATGATCATTACATACACTTTCTATAAATCAAATTTTATCTTGTAAATTTGAGATTCCAAGTTCCTGAGATGGTCTCAAAAGAAAAGGAAACATGGTAAAGGATAATATTTCATTAAAAAAGGAGATATTTTAAGGAACATATTTTTATCAGTCTTGAACTGGAATTCTTTCAAATTCGAACACTTTCGAAAGAAAAATAAATGAAACATGGACAAAATGCAGTGAGTTCATTTTCCCCCTCTTTTAACTCTGGGAAGTAACATTGCTCATGTAGTAATCAAAACTCTCCTTTCCACCATCTGTATTTTCTCACAGATATATCACCCTCTTTTGGATAATAGCTATTTTCCTCTCATATGACAAGCTAAACCTTTTTTTGAAGCGTTTCTAAATATCTGAAATTCTAAAGACATTGTTTACAATCTCACATTTATTGAAATTTGTATCTCTTCCTGTGTTTCATGACTTACTTTTTTGAACCTGTAATTTCTAATATCACCATTATCCACTTTTTAATCTTCATCCCAGAAGCTGGATGTGAGGTTTCTGGATTCTTAGAAACTATCACTGACCCCCTCCTAATAAAATGCAATGACACTATAAAGTCCCCATCTTAGTGTTTCTCTCTGACCATTTATCTAGTCTGCATCCCTTCCTTAATTCTTTTTATTGCCTTGGCTTAAGGAGTACATCAAGTTCATTCCATTCATTTGCTCCAATTTTGTCTCAGTAAGTTGAAAATTCATGACAACAGGGGATCAGAGAGACACCCCAAAGACAGAAGCAATCTAAGAGAAAATAAAACTCAGATGTGGTAAGCTCGAGGGACTGGTCACTTGCTGGCCAATGATAGCACTTCGGGGAAAAGAGCTCCAGTACGGTCTTGTTTTCACAGTTTTCAAAGAAATCAAGATGTCTGGATGTTTATGGCAATGTTCTTCCTTAGAAGCATTAGGAATTGACTAAAAAAAATAAATTCTCATGAATACCTGTGAGTCAGTCCAGGCACATTAAAGTTCCTGGGACAAATCTGCTAGTGTGTTTATTTGTCATGTCTGCCCCATACTGCTTTTTCCATTCCACCATATTACATAGGGCCAAAAAAAGTCATATGCATAACTAGAAATAGTCCAAGGTTATGGATAGGACAGTTGGATATGGAAAATGTATTCTTAATTCATGCTAAGAAATTTCATGTAAAAGTTTCCTTGAGGGGAACTGAAGAAAGCACTTCAGGAGAGAACAGAAGCACCCCTAATTGAGAGTCTTTCTTGAAGTTTGTGGGCTACCTAGAAAAGAGCTGTTTTGGGTTTCCCAACAGTATCCTGGGTGGGGCAGTGACTCATTTGGGATCCAAAGCACTTCTAGCAACCTGATCATGATGGATCTGAGATCCATCCATCCATCTGATGCATCCACAGACATATCTTTTCTGGGCTTTCCTAACAGATCTCAGATTATTCCTGTGGGTTCTCCTTTTCAACTAATGGATACTGATCCAGATTTTCTTTTTTTTTGCTTTTGCTTTTTGGGTCACACCTGGAGATGCACAAGGGTCACTCCTGGCTCATGCACTCAGGAATCACCCCTGGCGGTGCTCAGGAGACCATATGGAATGCTGGGATTCGAACCCAGGTCGGCCGCGTGCAAGGCAAAGCCCCTACCCGCTGTGCTATCGCTCCAGCCCCTGATCCAGATTTTCAACTCAGTTCAATCAGAAAAGGATTCTGGTTGGTCTAGTCAATCACTTTCTAATTTTGTTTCAACACTGTCTTGGCCAGCCTTCCTCATAGGCTATAAGCCACACAGAAATTTGATTCCCTAGATTCTGACCATGGATAAAGGGCTTTGGCTCCCGGGCCTGATCTTTGGGTACGAGAGACTGTGTGATAGGTGTGGAGCAAGTGCTGCAGGACACGGCTCTCTTACTACAGGCAGGGTGAGGCTGGCAGCTGGGAGGCTAGAAAATCTTTTCTGCTCAATGACTCCGGGGATGACATTTGTGTTACAAAACTTTTAGAACAACTGGTTATTGAAGAAGGGAGAAATTTAATAAGAAACATTATAAGATTTATACCATGATTTGTAGAAAACAAAATAATTACTCAGACTAATCAGCCCAGGAAACAGGGAATGAATTGTTATAGGGATAGAAAAACCAATGAGAGAAGCCATTTATGTTGAATTCTAAGTAACACCCAGCCACTATCCAGGGCACTACACATGGAGAAAACAAGAGGCCAGTACTGATGCAAAGAAAAATATCAGACTGATTAAGAAACTGGAAAAGTGGCTCAGAGCAGCCACCTAACAGGCTTCACTCTGGAAACAGGCAGATCTTCCAATCTGTCACAATTCAACTGGAATCACGAGGCCCTTTCACCACACTAAGCTCAGATCAGCGGGTAGCAGCAGAGCAGGATCTGTTTTCTAGGCAGATGTAAGTAGCAGGAGTTGCTTTTTTTGGATTTGCTAGATAAATTCAGGCGTTTTTTCCTTTTTGTGAAAGGTTAAATGATAGGGTAAATGTTTCCAATTTATGGTGAAGATGGGAAGAAAGTCAAAGGTGGGGACTATGCTGCTCCCTAATAGTGATCGGCCTGAGAGTTTTACATTGTTTTAAAACTCAGTAAGATTTTCCTCCTCAGCTCTAGCAAAGGTTGAAATTTTGTCTTTTGATACAACACGGATGGGATTGTAAGGCATCATATTAAATGAAGTAAGTCAGGAGGAGAAAGACAAATACCAAATGACTCCACTCCTTTGTGGTATGTAAAGAAACAAAGAAAGGGAACTGACAATGGCCAAAGCAAACAAACTCCAGCTCTGACTAAAGAATTTAGATGACCAGGGGGTGATGGGGGAGGGAGTGTGTTGAAAGAATCTGATGGATTATGGTCAAGGGATTCTGTTTGGCACTTTGGTGGTGGATGCAGCATGGTGACACTGAGTCCCTAAGGCATATGGACATTTACAGTTCTGTCAAGCAACGTTACCTCCATAAAAATACATTTTAAAATTCAATCAGAAAACAAATTTACTTACATAGTCCAAAATTTTTAAAAATTTTTTATTAGTGAATCACCGTAAGGTACAGTTACAAACTTGTATGAACTTTCATGTTTGCATTTCAGTCAGTGATCATTTACATCCCTCCACCAGTACCCATTCTCCTCCACCAATGTTCCCAGTATCCCTCCCACCACCTCCACCCCAACCCCTGCCACCCCACCCTGCCTCTGTGGCAGGGCATTCCCTTTTGTTCTCTCTCCTTTTGGGTGTTGTAGTTTTCAATAGAGGTATTGACTGGCCATTATGATTGGTCTATAGTCTACTTTCAGCATGTATCTTTCAACCCAAATGGGTCCTCCCAACATCCTCTACTTGGTGTTCCCTTCTCTATCTCAGCTGCCTTTTCTCCCAGCATATGTGAGGCCAGTTTCTGAGCTGTGGGGCAGACCTCCTGGTTCTTATCTCTACTACTCTTGGGTATCAGTCTTCCATTCTGTTACTTTGTATTCCACAGATTACTCAGAAATACCACTCCTGGGAATATATCCTGGAGAAGCAAAAAGGTATAGTAGAAATGACATCTTCATTTGTATGTTCATTGCAGCACTGTTTATAATAGCCAAAATCTGAAAACGATTCAAGTGCCCAGAAACAGATGACTGGTTATAGAAACTTTGGTACATTTACACAATGGAATACTATGCAGCTGTTAGAAAAGATGAAGTCATGAAATTTGCATGTAAATGGATCACTATGGAAAGTATCATGTTAAGTGACATGAGTCAGGAAGAGAGAGACAGATATAGAAAGATCGCACACATAGTCCAAATTTTATGCTATAGCATAAGTACAGAGACACCACCATACTCCCACAGAACATGAAGACTGTGGGAAGATGGATGTTAAGCATATCCTCAGAACCAGACACATATTTAAACATTTGGATAATTGAAGAAAGTCTGAAGGATATTTCCAGAGAAAACTGTATCATGAGAACATTAACTGGTTAACCCACCTAGCATAAGGGTGCTCAGGTGCTCAGAAAGGCTCCTGGAAGAAAGATATTTAAGCTGAAATCTGAAGGCAGGGACAGGGTAGAGAGGCCTTCAGGCAAAAGAAAGGATTTGTGGGAAGATTCCAGAGTGGGAAGGAGAAAGAAAAGTCAAAGAACTAAAAGGAAACAGGCTAGGTGGGGTACTGAAATGACCCACTTCCACTCGAAAACCACTAGGGAAATCCACACTATAAGCAACCAACACAAATTTTAAAATATTCAGCCAGGCTGGCATCCAAGAAACAACCATTAAAAATATTTGGAAAGGCCATCTTGCCACAATCAACAGAGAAGCGGCAGGCATTCTGGTGAGCAACGCGGCCCGGAAAATGCTCCGGACCCGAATTGGGGCCAACAACACTGGGGAGCCAGAAGGAGGAGGTGCAGCCAGCACACCTTCTCCAGATGGAGCCCTGGCAACATTGAGCAGCAACTAACACGGCTCCGGGATTCGGGACTGGGACACGGCTCCCGGATTCGGGACTGGGACCTTTTCTAAAACCTGAAAACATACAATCTTTTAATGGAAAACTAATTATCAAATGTTTCCTTAATAGGGTTATCTTATTTGGGGGTATAACTCCCACAACAATAGTGAGTTTTGTGTTGAAATATGGAACGTAATCAAGGTGAAGAGAAAATGAAGTGAAATGTATCAGCTATACAGTTGGGGTGGGGGGCGGGGGGTATACCGGGGATTTTGGTGGTGGAATATGGGCACTGATGAAGGGATGGTGTTTGAATATGGTATAACTGAGACATAAACCTGAGAACTCTGTAACTTTCCACATGGTGATAAAATTAAATATATATATATATATATATATATATATATATATATATATATATTTGGAAAATGGGTTCTTTGAAAAAAGAAGGGTAAATTTATAAAGGGGGGAGGGTGGAGGAGTGAGGGGCGTGAACAACAGCACTTAACACAACTGAGAAGTCAAATAATTGAGAATGTAATACCAGCATCATTCAAAGCACTGATAAGGCAATGGCCAGATTCAAGCTGAAGGGCTGCAGTTAGCAGAGAAGACAGATGGCATGTGAACTGTGGGGAAAACAAAGTTAGGGCACTTGGATACTTTGATTCATGTGAGGCGTTTTGCAGTTTGAGGCACACTCAGACATTGAATTCACTATCCTCTTGTTTCATTTCCTGTGGAAAGAGTTTAAGATTAAGATTGCCTACAATGCAGAAATGCAGCGAAGTCTCTATCAAGGGATCTTGGTTTCCCAGTTGCTAGTGGATTGAAGAGACATCAGCCTTAGATTGGATCAATTAAGTTGTTCACTCAGCAAAAAATGTGTTTTGTTTCTTTGCCTCGGTGCCCCCATCTTTATCACCATAGTTTGGATGGCTACATTTCTGAACTCAACAAAACATTACTGAGCTTTTAGTATATACTAGATCAGGTACAACAAGCTCAACTAGCCATACACAGTGCTTGACTTAAATTCATAAACACAAACCTGAGAACAGGTACCCACAAAACGATACTGAAAAATGTACAATAAAATAATAAGCAAGAACCAGGGTGAGGGATAATCATGATACGTAATCATGACTTTAAGTTTTGAGGAGGCATTTGACATTCTCTTAGAGTGAAAAAGGCATTTGGGACAGAGGAATGGTATAGAGTATAAACAGTATTTTGAAGGAAATCTCAACTTTGTCCCCCGTTTTTTTACACATTCTCCAAGCTGGTCTTCTTTTAAAACCAACTATGTGAATTCAAACAAGATTTGGCCATGGAACATAGAGAAGGCTATTGGCCAAAGTAAAGATAATTCTATTTCCATACTCTTTAAACTTCAAGTGTATTCATGGTAAGTTCCACTACACTGAAATAGTAAACAAAGTTTGAAATACAGAACGCCTCAAAGCTTCATGCATTTTAAAGAGAAAAGCAGAGCTGTAAGGTTTAACCCAACTGTTGTTTATATAAGAGCCTACTTAAAAAAACCCTATATTTTTTATTTTCTTTCCTAAAGTTGTAGGTTATTGGGTAGATTTAAGCAGAAAAGGGATAAGGATTGGGAGAGGAGCCATAAGATGAGAGAAATGGTTGTGGGTAGTGACGGTAGCATACTGTGTGTCTAAGCGTATACCCAAGAAAGATTCAGACTTTAGGTCACAACTTACATAAGAATTATTAATTGAGCAATTTCCTTGTATAATAAAATATAAGTATAGAAACATATAGAAACAGAAGTATAAAAATCAGCTCTGATGACTACAACTTATCCAAAAACTTCCCTACTGGTAATAACATAGAAATTGCCTCTGAAAGTTGGCTTACTGAGGCTCTTAGCACCAAATTGTGTTCTCCTTGATCACACAACCAGACCCAGCCAGAGAAGGTGAGATTTGTCTGAGAAAGCACCCTTGCCTCAATGGTAAGTATCACTCTTAGCTAGGACATTCGGTGCTGGAGAGCGATCTGAATTCTCAAGGAGAAATTCTCATTTCTATCACCCCCCTAGAACGACTTCAATGTTCCCAGGTATTTGCTGATACCAAAGAAAGGAAGGCACAATGAGGTATGAAGAGAATAAGCTCACTGGATAAGGCAAAGTTAGTTCTCCAGTATTGTTCAGAGATGTTGGATGGTAGGTGGATAATGGTTGATAGGCATGATCGAAGTAAAGAGATTTGGATAGGAATTAATATTCTCATCCTGCAGGAATTTGTTTTAATTATAGATAATTATGCTGAATTACAATAAGATGATTTGAAGCATTACACTAATTCAGGAGTAATAAAAGATGAATTGCTGATGCAATCTTTGAAAATGTAACCTATCAATCAACACTGAAACAACAACAGACAAAAGACTATGATCTGATGATTATTTTATGGTATCATAGTTAAAACTGGCCTCAAACTTGCCCTTAAAGAGACCCCACGGGGCAATAAATTACCAATATCTGTGACTCTAACTGGAGTCAAATGAAGATCTCTGTCCCCACAGGCTCCCTGTCCATTGGCTGCCCCTCAGAGCCCATTGCTTTTTAGAAGTGGTTGAACATGGCTGCTACATGCATAGACTTGTATTAAGTCAGACCTTGGTCCAAACCTCAACTTCAAACTTTACTATCTTACCTTGAGCAAGTTACCACCAACAATATGGACTTCAGTTGCCTCATCTGTAAAACAGGAATGAGAACACATTAGGCTTTCGTGGTAATAAACAATGTGATCCATAAACTTGTCACCATGTAAAAATGTAGCATCTAATGTAGAATCATATTTTGTCCATTTTTAATGTTGATAGAGGAATTATATATGGCTATTATGTTTTAATAACTAGCACCAAACTTTTAAATAATCTTTTCTATAACCTGTTTTACTTGACCAGATATGGCATACAATCTTACCTCCATGTAACTAATATTTCATAAGAGTTGTGGCTGACAGGCTAAAGATCTGTGGCAAATTTTCAGGTCAAGTAAGACCCTCAAGTCTGAACTAGGAGAAAGTTAGGGATTTCTGACTGAACATCTAACTAAAACATTATTTCTCCTGAATCCAAGAGTCCACAGACTGATGATGATAGAGAAGTAGAGAAGGTTTCGGGTAGATCAAAGTAGATGAAGGAGGAGAAGTAGATTATCTAGGTCTCCTACTTAGTGTTTCTTTCTTTAGATGAAAAATAATGTCTCAATACTTTAGTCAAAGTGAAAACACTTCAAGGTGATGTTCCTTCCTAGAGGAAAAAAGAAAAATGATGTTCAAGTTGATATAACCAGTGAGTAATAGAGTTGGTATTAAAACTCAGATTCATCATACCCACGATATTGGATGGGGGAGTCAAAACTGGACCACACCCCTCATTGCTCAGGGCTGACTCTTGGCTCTGTGCTCAGGGATTCAAGTCAGGGCCAGCAATGTGCAAGAAAAGGACCTTATGTCTGAACTATCTCTCCAGCCCCCATTGCCCAAATGTCTCATGATTTCACTTAAACCATACTGACTTTATCAAAACAACTGAATTCTACACCACAGCATTGATGTTTTATGTGGAAGAAAAGAAAGATGGTGGATAAAGAGAAAAGAAGAAAATGAACACACCTGTAAGAAAAAAAAGATAAGAAAAAGTACCTGCCCATATGCTCCAGAACAAGTTAGTTACTGAAAATACAAATCACTTGACACAAAATACCAGACTCTGAGTCAAATCTCAGGCTGCAAGTCCCTCTTGAGTTTATCTGGAACCCCAGTTCATCAGGTTAAATGGCAAAGGCAATGAGGTCAAAGGCCTGTTGAGGGCAGCAGAGAGTTGGAACTTGGTGAGTTCTTCTGCCCTCTCCAACTCAGGTCAGAGAAGGAAGCCCACACAAAGCCTGGCCTGGAGAGATTTTGTAATACTTAGGAACCAGGATCTGTTCAAAGAGGTAAACCTAGGGTAGGGCAAAATGTAAAGATAGGTCTTTACATTTGGATTCAGTCACCCATTTATATTGGGTCAGGGAGGCAAAAACAGACACTTACCTTCAACAGAGACTGACCTTAAGCAGAGAATGATGTGCTATAGCAGTTAGAGAAGTGAGAGGGGAGAGGAGTCAGAGAAGTTAGAGTTTTTTGAAGGGTGAGGGGACTGAGCCCTTTGGCAGATCAACATGCTAACTCTGATGGCTCTTTGCCAAGCAAAGGGCTTTGGCTTAGCTTTGTTTTCCCCAGGCAGAATATTTGCTAGATGGGCACAGAACTACTTTGTGACTTGAGTAGGCCCACAAAAGCATTTAACTTTGAGGATCTTAGTTTTAAGTTGCCGTCATCCCAGGAGATAACTTTGAACCTGAAAATACCTGTCATTGAAATTTCAAATGTCATAGACATGAAGTGGAATGCAGAGTCTGCATAATGGCATGGGCCAGCAACAGAGAAAATATGACCAATAAAGAATAAAGATAATGTCCTTTTGTCACACTGAGATTTTTAGGAACACAGCTCATGGGTCAGGTACCGAACTCAGTCTAGTGAATATAATGACACTGACAGCATGACCACCAGCCTGCACAGAACTGTTAGAAGTGTAATCAAGAAAATGGGACCTATACGTCAGGAGGCTTGCAAATGCAAGAATGTAAACAATAAGAAGCCAGGTATTCTGAAGTTCATTGTGATATGTTATGGTTTAGGTTGACTTCACAAAGAAAATATAACATTAACTAGATCTTGGGTAAAAGTTAGATTTAGACTAACAATGGAAAGGAAGCTATTTCAAGAATGGAAAACTTATGAGCAGGAGGTAGCCGGAAGGTGTGGAGAAAGGTGAGGACACAATGAGTAGATCAGAATTAAGCTGTGAATTCCTGTGGACAGAGGAGCGTGTATGCAAGAATTTTAAGAATACATTCAGATTTGTAAAAACCAGATATGACATCCCAGTTCCTAATCTTGGAACATTCATGTGTCACCAGTGACTAAACCTTGTTAAACCCCTTTGAGCCAAGAAACTAAGTCCTGTTTGGAAGTCTATCATTTGTATCCCAAGCAGATGGTTTGAAACCAGGCAGCCTAAATGAATCAATACAACGTGTCCTGTATATGATGAATTGTGTTCCTGACAAATCAAAAGGGACTTAGGGCTACATTTTCAAAAAGTTATGTTATTTTTCTTTTGAAACTAAAAAAATATAAAAGCATAGCTTATTAAGACTGGAGAGGTAGCATAGAGGCTAAAGTGCTTGCTTTGCACATGGTCAATTGGTTCCATTCCTAGCAGTGCATATGGTCCCCTGTGTCCCATCAGGAGTGATCCTTGAGCACAAAGCTAGGATTAAGACCTGTATGAAACTAAGCATCAGTAAGAATTTAGCTCAAGGAAGTCATTTCTTTTCCTCTCAGCCAATGAGGGCATTTTTATTATTTTCTTATCGTGTACTGATAGACCTTCTCCAAGCAGCTGTGTGGGTTAGACTAGAGTGATATTTTTCTATAAAGAGATATGATTACTGGATGGTTTTTGAAGATAATTATTTATAATAAATAGCAGTCGATGTAATCCATTGTTCTTAACTAATTGATTCTATCACATGCAATTCTTGTTAGAAAAGTTCAGCTGTAGAAGAAATGCCTGTTTGTGACTGATTGGCTGAATGAGTGAATTCATGCAGAACTATACTCAAGATACTTCTCAAGGAACAATGAACATCTTGCATTCAAAGCAGCCAGAATGTCCATCTTAAAAAGATGATTCTTAAAGCTAAAGATCTAAAATCTGCATTTAAATAAGCTCTTAGTGATTCTCAAAGCTCTGAATGAAAAATCTGTGTTTGGAATGGGGTGGGAGCTACATTTGTAAGATGTGGAATTTAAGCTAAAAATGATCTGTATTAGATTCTGATGATAAGAATTCTTGTTATAGATCCTGGGAGAGATATGGACAGAGAGACTCAGGAATGTTCTTGAGTTTTCTGCAGATACAAGTACACTGAATAGATACTAGGAGGTGTGATTTGCACAATAAAGAATGGAAGTTAGTCTGGGGAAATGAGACTGGACTCTGCTTCCTAGGATCTAGAAAAGTGAGGTTACCACACATTAGAATAATATTCCTGCCTTGGGTTGCCCCTGGCTGTTACCATCCTTCAGGAATGAACTAGCACAGATCAGTAGGGTTCAAGCTCCTCAGAACATGACAGAATATTTCAAACTAAGTCGTAACCAGCTACCAAAGCCTGGATCCTCATTGTTGTTTTTTGTTTGTTGTTTTTAGGCCATAGTGGTGATGCTCAGATCTTACTTCTGGCTCTGTGCTCAGGGATCACTCATGGTGGTGCTTTGGAGACAGATTGTGGTGCCAGGGATCAAACCTGCATCAGCTCTGTGCAAGGCAAATGCCCTACCCACTCTACTATTGCTCAGACTTCACTCTGTTTAGACTTCTATCTGTTGGTAACAATGATTACCACACTGAACATTGGTTTTTATCATCCCATTAATCATCAATTTGCTCGAGTGAGTGCCAGTAACATCTCCATTTGTCTTAGCCTTCAGATTTTAGCAGCCTCTTTTTACTCATTCTCCCCAGTGGTACTGCATTGGAGGCTCTTTCAGGGTCAGGGGAATGAGACCCATCATTGTTACTGTATTTGGTTTTTATATGAGAGCAAAATGTCCTAAAGGGTATTTGAAAAAATGAATCTGAGAAGCATGTGAAGATCTAATAGAAATATCATGGGCAGGAAGTCATGGGAAAATAATCCAGTCTGAAGAATATTGCTAGAGTTAAACTACCAACAGTTATGTTCTTTGAAGAGTCTTCGCACTTGCTTTCAGCACTGAGTTTTTCAGGCTTTCTAATGTACAAAGACGAGGTTGTATCAAACTTTTTGTCTCCTACTTCAAAAGGAACTGAGCTGAAAACACTCTTAGTCTAAGAATATCATCTTCTGGTAAGGATATATATTCAATTCTTATTCAGTGAAATAATTTACCAGCATTTCCAATGTTTAATTATTCATTCAACAAATGGACTAGAGCGATAGCACAGCAGGTAGGGCATTTGCCTTGCATGCAGCCAACCCGGGTTCGATTCCTCTTGGAGAGCCCGGTAAGCTACTGAGAGTATCCCACTCACAGGGCAGAGTCTACCAAGCTACCTGTGGTGTATTTGTTATGCCAAAAACAGTAACAACAAGTCTTACAATGGAGACGTTACTGGTGCCTGCTCAAACAAATCTATGAACAACAGGACGACAGTGCTACAATGCATTCAACAAATGTTCGTTGTATACACATTTTGTGCTGATGTTCATCTAAACATTATGGATGGAGCAGGGAGCAAAAAAGTTATAGTTTCTGCTTGAATGAGGAGTGTAATCTACTTTGAGCAGACACAGAAAACAGAGAATATGCTGGGGTATTGCAGGCAGGGAAGTAGCACAGGAGAATGTGAAAAGGCCTCAAAGGGACCTGTGTCCTCCAGGCAAGTAAAAAAGGGTCACTTGAGGTGGGACAGGGCCTTACTTGCCCTGCAAAAGAATTTAAAGTTTAACCTACAGACACTCAGAAACTACTGAAATCTTATAAGAGCTAAGTTGGTTAACCAGGTCTTAGTTTTAGGAAATAGATGTTATTACAAAACATAACATGAGCTAGGAAAGATAGACTTCTGAGACAGGTACATGAGTTAGATAGTTACTGCTATTGCAGTACTATTGTCTTGGTGAAAGATGAAGAAGATTGGAGGCAAGGCCTTGAAAATGTCTGAAGAAGACAAAGTGGCACATGGGAGATAGGATTTTATAAGACTTGTCATTGACTAAAGAGGAAGGGATGAAGGCTAGTGGAGTTGTTGGGAAAATGGTCCTGTTTCAATGATCACATAGACAAAAGAATGCCATTAATTGAAATATGCCACAAAGATGAGGAATCTGTATGAAGCAAGCTGACGCAACTAGCTCTAACTCATTTCACAATCACAGATAGAGTATCTCATTAAACTCCTTGGCTAGGGAGCTTAAGAGCACTCAACTGCTCTGAGCTCCCCAGTGAGTCTCCATTAGTTAACCTCATCAGATAAAAACTCATTACCTTGTAATTCAACCACTACTTGTGGGATGGGATGTCTACTTTAAGCTATAGCAGTAGAAGTCATTTCAGGGAAGGGAAATTAAACGGTGACTTAAGATCTAGCTCCTGCCTTTGTGAAGCTCACTGGTTAGGGGTCCTTCCTGTAAGGCAGATCATGTGCTGGAGCACTGGTCATATCAGATGAATAAGTTAAGATGCCAGGAAACCCGATGCTGAAAGGGGGCTGCCACGATTCACCAACAGTGGGTGCCTGTCACTCCCAATCTCACATATAAACTCATGAGGACAATTTAATTTTTCTTACTTAATATTTTTCAGAGGGGAAAATGTACCCTACTAAACATTATTAAACATTATTCACCTATGTAAGAAGTATCTATTTTACAAGTTGAGATCATACATAGATATTTTATTTGAAAGGATGTTCTCCTCAAAAGTGAAAATGTGAGCCATGGAGCTTCCCCGTCAGCTCGCTGGGTTACTGGCCACATGCATGGGGCTGCTATGACAGCACCAAGCCCGTTTCCAGTTCTATGAACTAATCCAGTTTGGGACAAATTTCTCTAGATCTAAAGTGAGTGTTCCCAGGATGCAAAAACAGCAACTCTGTTAATTTGAAAAAAAATCAATTGCCCATATTTTTTCCCCTCAGAGACACCAGCCAAGTTTTGGGGTTGATATTTTTTCCAGAAAATTTGTTGGTTCACATCACATAGACAAGAACTCCATGTCCAAAGAACTTGGAGTTTCAAAGCGACATGATGATGCAATGAGACATTTTGACCAAATTCCATCCTGAGTTTGATGAATCCACCCAAGTGAAGAGGGTAGACTGATTTCTTCTGGTTTGAACTAATTCTCCAGGCAGCCAGTGGGGTGCAGACATCCCTGCTCCTAAGGGATGTGAGCCCCAGTTTTCATCCTCTCTCTGCTAACTCAGGCGGGTTTCTGCTTCTCTTAGTGAAGTCTTTGAAATGGCTGATTTCAGAGGCTCTATCCAGCTTTTAAATAGCATAGCGGGTAGGGCGCTTGCCTTGCACGCGGCCGACCCAGGCTGACCCAGGTTCGAATCCCAGCATCCCATATGGTCCCCTGAGCACCGCCAGGGGTAATTCCTGAGTGTAGAACCAGGAGTAACCCCTGTGCATTGCTGGGTGTGACCCAAAAAGCAAAAAAAAAAAAAAATAAAATAAAATAAAATAAAATATTGGCACTCTTAGGCCAGAGCAATAGTACAGTGATAAGGGCACTTGCCATGTATGTGGTTGACCAGAGTTTGATCCCTGGCACCCCAGATGGCTCCCCCAAACTTGCCAGAAGTGATCCTTGAGTGCAGAGTCAGAGTAAGCCCTGAGCACTTCTGTGTGTGGCTCTCTCATAAACAACAACAAAAAATTGACAATCCAAAGAGCATTTTTTAAAAACAGTCTTCCAACTTTGCCATGTGGGGTAAACATGAGCTAGTCAGGCTGAAATTTCCTGTTCCTGGTAATTATAATTAATTAGAAAAATCTATGGCATAAAAAAATTAATCATAGCGCAATAAGGATTCTCAAGCTAGCCAGATGGTGATGAGATGAATTAAGAAAAGAAACTTCTTTTTCCTTTCCTTTCTGAAGCCCTATTTCTTGAGTTTGGAGGTTTCTTGGACTTGGGTGATTACCAGCAAGTCATTAGTAATTTCTGCAAGCAGGGCCCAGCCTGGGCTCAGTTCTGGTTTTGAAAGACTCCAGTCTGGTCTGAAGTTGCATTTGGAGTCTGATCAGAAATTGGTTGTTGATGGGAGGGAAATGAACCTCATTCTGTGTCTCAGGACAGAGCGTCTTTGGATGTACAGGTAGCAAGAAGTCTCCCCAAGCCAAATGAAGCAAATAGAGGTCAGTATATGACCCTCAAGTTTTCTGTAAAGAAGGCTATTTTCTAAAAAAGACTTACTCAGGGCCTGCTGCTGTCTGACTGGGACTCTCCCAGACTAGGAGAGGGGCGAGTTTGCCTGAGCCATTCCCTTCTGGCCTGCTGTCTCAGGAGTGAAATTTCAACTTAGAAACAGAGGGTTAGAAGATACTTCTACGCAGCATTGGATTTTTTTCAATGCTGATGGAGTCTGGACTCTGTCTGCCTGTGTTTATCTCAAAATCCTAATTGCCCTCTTTTCTCCTGTTTAGTTGATGATGCACACTCAGGCCAACAGGTCACTACAAATAACTTCAGACTCTAGAGTAATTTTAGAATAAGGATAGGGCCTTGGATTTGAATTTGCTCATGAGAAAAGAGAGGGCAAGTCCTGCCCCCTTCTATAGATATCTAGGGTTTGGTTTTTCACTTTGTCTTCCTTCTTGCTGCCTCACCAGCCAGCGGCCGACTCCTTTGGGAAAGTTAGATAGAACTACCAGTGTTCACATCCAGGTTAACCTAGGGTTTGGTCCTCATGAAACTGTAGAAAGAGACCTAAGAAGACACGTGAGTATTTAACTCAATGAATGATTAACTCAAGTGTGAAGAGAAAAACAATAACGGGAACCAACAATGGTATGAACACACATGAATCATCTGTCAACCGTTGCCGATTGACGTCATATGCCTGCGAATGATGCTTTGCCAGTTAAGGACAAGGTGACCTCGAGGTGTATATGTTCATGCGTCTTTAGATTATTTGCCTTTTTAGGTACCACTGATAAAGGTGCACAAAGGAGCCAGGGAGCTTTCAGCAAGGAAGGGTCCAAACTTCAGAACTGCTACCCCAAGAGACTGAAGTCATCTGGATTCATTCTACAGAGGGAAGAAAACTGTTAATTCAAAATAAAAATAAATATATTGGTACCCTTCTGACTACATTTAGAATTCTCAAAAACTCTTTCCACCGTTTCTCTTACTCTCACTCTTCCTTGCTGGGATTTCCCATATTCCTCTCTACCACACCATCACATTTCTTGTACCCCCAAACTGAACGTGAACTTGACAGAACAGCAATGTTCATGCTCACTGCCATGCCTCCAATATGTTGGCTAACGGGAAGTGCTAATGTGAGAACCAAATCAAATCTATCTCTAAGAATATTCTGGATATTGCCTGTTATGGGAATCAGGAAATGAAGAGTTAATTAAGCCTAAAAAGGAGAAAAAGAGGTAAACTGACTATGTATCCACATTTAATAGAATTTAATTATATATTTTTCAATAGTATTATCGTTGTTTTATTATTATTTAAATGACTTATCTTTGATTTTAGATAACATATCACCCAGAGCAACATCTTGGAACTTCCTGATGATCAGGGACAATACCCTAACTTTGAATCCCTTCTAGCCAGACTCTGCAGCTATTTTTTTGTTATTTTGGTTGTTTGGGAGTCATACTCAGCAATATGCATGAATTTATCCTAGCTCTTCCCTCAGGGATCACTCCTGGCAGGATTTGAGGGACTATATAGGGCTCTGGGGACAGAAACCAGGTCAGGCACATATAAAGCAAGAAACCCACCTGCTGTACTATCTCTCTAGCCCCTCTGCATATACACTCCATATTAAGGGGAAAAAAAAAGAATTGGCTACACAATTGTGAAGTACTCAGAAGGTGTTTCAAAGAACTATGGAGATTTTAGTGTCTTTTAATTAAATCTGTCCATTTACCTATCTGATTTAAGAAAAAATTTGGTTCCCCAAAATAATGGAATGAATGGCTTTCCATATTTAACTAATAATTGATGCTAATTACAGGCTTCCTTAGTTCTGCTGAATTTCTGTATTTTAACAAGTACAAATAGAAAAATCCTTCAAATTTTGTCTTTGGGGCTGGAGAGATAGTACAGGAGGTAAGGTGCTCGCCTGAATGATCA
Source organism: Sorex araneus (assembly GCF_027595985.1). NCBI lineage: Eukaryota > Metazoa > Chordata > Mammalia > Eulipotyphla > Soricidae > Sorex > Sorex araneus. Next base: position 220,732,537 of record NC_073302.1, read on the forward strand.
AACCCAGGTTTGATCACTAGTACAGCATCCCTGGAGCCTTGCCAAGAAAGATCCCTGGGCACAAAGTCAGGAGAAAGCTGTAAGACAGCAGGACTCGGCCGCAAGCCCAAACAAGACAAAAGATTCTTTTTTTTTTTTTTAATACACATTCTTATTTATTCCAAGGACATGATAGAACATTCTTCAGAAAAGTTCATATCCTACGGCATAATCAAACATATAAATTTACAAATATAGAATTCATACCAAACATCCTATCAGATTGCAATGATATGACAATAGAAGGTAACCATAATTATGATATGTGGAAAAACTCCAATACTTGGATGCTGAAAAATACACTTATAAATCACAACTGGCTCAAAGAGCAAATTAAGAAATATATACACACACTCCTTGAAACTAGTGAGAATGATGTGTCAGAATCCATGGGATACAACAAAGACTACACCGTGGAGGAAGTTCATAGCAATACACACCTATATCAGGAGAGAAGGGAAAAGCTTAATTCAACCAAAACACAGATATTAACTATCTAAAGAAAAAATGAACGCCAAAACTAGCAGATAAAAGAATGCACTTTAAAAATAGCAAGGAAATCAATGATATACAAATCAAGAAAGCTCTCCAAGAGTTTATTAGTCCACAAGCTGGTTTTCAAAGGCACAAGCGAGATGAACATTCAGTTTCGGTTCCTGGAGAAAAAAAAAAGAGAACAGTTTTAAATGCATTGGATCAAGGACAAAGGCAGAGAAACTGCAACAGGCCCTTTAGAAATTAAAAATATCACAGCGGTCTCTATGAACAAGTACACTGTAAACTTGATGAAAATAGAAGAAATGCACAGATTCTTAGAATCATGCAATCTCTCAAACATTAATGCAGAAGAAATTGGACTAAATTCGGTGAATGAGAAGTAAGGACATTGAAAAAGAAATTATGAGTCTCCAGAAGAAGAAAAGCCCTGGTCCAGATAGGGTCACTGGTGAACTCTATCAGAATATCAAAGGAAACTCACTGCCTTTATTCTTTCAGCTCTTCCAAAGTATTGAACAGGAACCCTTCCTAAGAGCTTCTGTGAAACCAAAGTTACACTGATACCCATGAAGCTAGAAACAATACTAGAAAAGGAAATGTCTGTCTAACATCCTTGGTGAACATCCATGAAATATCCTCAGCAAAATTAGCTATTTCTGTCTTACACTTTAAATCTGCAAATTTTAAATTATACTATAAAACTACTTCTGGTTAAAAGTAGAGAGCAGTCTAGAGCCATGGGTTTTTCAATTTTTAAAAATGGACAAAAATTGACAAACAACGTTTTGAAGTGCATATACACGTGAAATAAAGTTAAATTATATACAATTATGATAAGATTTAGTATGGAATATAATAAATAAAAGCTATGTGACTGGATAACTGCCCCACAAAACACACTATGTTGGAAAGTTGAGGCCTAGAACAGGACATTCTCAGAGAGAGGACCCTCAAAAATTTCATACAAAAATCCTGGTCAACTCTAGATTTTTCAGAGTATGAAATTGGTGTTCCACAACTACAGATGGGAGAAAAAACAGGGAATGACAAGCTGTAGGTGGAATTCACAGGAAGTAACGTGGGTCTCTCTGGCAGTGAGGGATGGTTCAGCAAAGACATGGGAGGGTGCAGGAGCTGAGGGCGGGGCTGTGACTCTCCACCTCCTCTTGCTGCAGCCACTGTTGGCTGGCAGGTGGCCTTTGTGCCAGGTCACAGGGCAGTGATGAGGGTCTGAGGTTTAAGTGGCCAAACTGAAGCCCAGCGCTCACTTGCCTACTGGCACCTGTGCGATTCAGATGGAGAGTTTATTCTCTGCTCTGAAAAGCCTTCTTCTTGCTTGGTTTAACGTAAAACTCAGCAACTGTGTGATTAGCGCAGTCCTCTTCATCCTTTGTGTTGTGGCCACCTTGTTTGCAATATGGCCTGTCATCCACAGGAATCCATGCGTACTACCTAGGAAGATCAAGGAGGTAAGAAACCACACGCAACCAAGTCAAAGAGTTTATATCTTTTCTTATTTTTTCTCTTTAATTTCTGCTTTTTAAAACTAAGTGGAGATAGTTTTGAGATGGGTAAGTTTAGAACAGCTGTTCCCAGGAAAGAATAAACTGGATCCTCCAGGGGAAAAGTCAGCCTAGGCAGAGTGGGGAAAAAGATAATTTAAATATTTAGCTATTTCTAATTTAAACATTTAGCTATTTCTATACAAAGGTATCGCGGTGGGAATCCTGAGGGACTCGAGAGAGTGGTCCAAGATGAGTGAGAAGCAACGTCAGACAAGAGAACTTAGATTCAGGGTGTCTGAGGGAAGCTCAGGTCCCCAGGACCTTGGCAAGTGTCTGACCCCAGCACTTCCCCAGTGCTGGCCAACAGAGTCACTGATGAGAGTCCCTGAGCACGGGCCCCACAAAATAGGTCCTAGTTGACTGATCTGAGCACCCGGGTGGTGAGAATATACGTGTTTCTTGAGGAGCAGAGCAGGGAGGGAAGGATTACATGGGGTTTTGTCAGAGCGTCCCCTGATGTTCTTTCTCTAGAAATAGTGAAAGGGAAGAAAACCACAGCCCCTGCGTTCATCAAGGTTTGAATTGTTCCCAAGCACTGAGGGCCCGGAGCTAGTGTAGAGAGGGAGCAGTGAGGAATGAGCCCCAGAGCCTGTCTTTTCTGCCTCTCAGGGTCCAAGAAAGCCCTGCAAGGGACACAGGACAAAGACCCACAAAAAGCTCAAAGGTAAGCTGCTGCCAGAGCCAGGCTCCGTGGGCACCCTCCCCTCCGTCCCCTGGGGTTTGTCTCCTGATTCCCAAAGGAGGGAAGCGGCAGAGTCATCCCCCAGAAAACACAGCCCGAGGAAGTCGCCTGGACAGAACAAGGAACCTCGCCCCATTCCTGGGTTCAGGCTCAGGCCCAGAGCAGCGCGGGAACGGCACTGCCCGGTGGACGGCATGGCTGGAGTGGACACGCAGTCCTGACCAAGGAGCTGCGACTCAGCCCGAGTGGGAACAAGCTGTCCTCACACTGCTCTCCAGGGAGACGGGGGTGGGGAGAGGGGGGTGGGGATTTGGGGGAGACCACTGCCCTTTCCCTTTGTCCCAACCTTTGCCAAACTCTTTGTCCACCAGGGGACAATGTCCTGGCGGCAAAAGGAATGTGGAAGCAGTTCTGAAGTGACCTAGCACCCTCACGATAAAGAGGCCCAACACTAGAAGCACCACGAGGCCTTGGGCACAGACTCTTGGTGTCCGCAGTCAGATTCCCCCAAATTTCTCCCCTGGAGAGAAATGTTAGGGCCATCCCGGAGGTGCCAGGTTCCCTTCACCCTGTGACCCAGTCTCCTTATTTGCAGCTATCAGGGTGTGTCTGAGGGAACTTGAGGAGGCTCGGAACCTTGCTTTACTTTTGCAAAGGTAAGGAATCTTTCTCTGTGCCCCCGTGTGCTCTCAGAATTTATGGGGAGGGGGCTGTGGTCACAGGATCCCGGGACAAAGGCAGCCTGCAGCTGACCTGCAGGGAGAGGCCTGCGGACACAGTGGCTCAGCAGTGGGGTAAGGACATCAGGCGCATTGTGAAGTCGTGAGGTCAGTGTGGGGCCCTGGAGGGGCTGAAGGCTGCAGGCGCCACCCGCATAGCCTTCCCACACTCCGGGGCCCGTGAGGCCCTGTCTCACACGGGCTCCTTCCTTCTCCCACAGACGCCTAAGGAAGCACACAAAAATGAAAAACCTTTCGGCTCATGACCCGCCGTGGCCAGACTCAGAGTCTGACCAAGATGGTGCAAATCTGGACTCTCCACCATCTCCCTCTCCTCCTCCAGCCTGGTTCCCACCACCTCGAACCTTCACTCCTAGCCCCAGCTGCTCCACCTTCTCGACTTCCGTCCCTCTGTTCCAGAGCAACTCTAGGCCAACCTTTCCCCGAAGAGGCCTCTCGCCATCACCACCACCACCACGTCTCCTGTCTCCATTCTCGGCACCCTGGGAACCAGACAGCTTCCCTCCCCCCACCACAGCCTCCTCCTCCCACCACTGCACCTCGGGCCCCACCACTCCCCAGTGGGAATCGCTGCCACTGGCCAGCACCCGACATGTCTCCTTGCCCAGCTCGCGTGTCCTCTGGCCTGCTCCTTCCGTCAAAACCCTCTCGGGCGTGGGCCAGGCAGAGAGTCCTGGGCCGACTCTGTCCCGGGAGGAGATGAGGTGCAAGACCACGAACCTCCGCTCCTCATCACTGCCCGCGTCCCAGGAGAAGCAGCTTTCCCGTGTCTCACCAGCAGCCCTGATCTGCAGAGAGCCCATGAACCCACAGGCTGAGGCTGCCCGCCTCTCTTTCCTCCACCCTGACTTCCAACAGTTGCTGGAGATGCTCATCCACAAGAAAGTGGAGCGGAGGGTCTGGAAGAGGGGAAGGAGGGAAGATTGTTCTGATGGCCCCTTGAACTCTTGGGCGAAGGTGTTTGCGTCCCTGGGTGGCGAGCGGGACTCTGCAGGTGTCCAGTCCTGGGACACGAGATGCAGATCATTGCAACTGTTGGACCCTGGGAAGGCCGCACACCCCGACGACTGGAGAGCGTGCTTATCGCAGACATTCAGGCAGCTCTACTGGGGTCTCCCCTTTCTGCACAGTGAATCCTTAGTGGCCCCTGTGAGGTTTGCTGACCCTATGGTAAGAGGTCCATCGACAGTGTTCAACCCTCGTGTCCCTCTCGCGCAGAGACAGATTCTTAAAGCAGCGCCTTCTCCTGTCAACCCAGTACGTCAGGCTTTGCCTGCTGCTGCAGCCCCACCTCAGCCTCAGGTGGAAATTAGACCCCCGTGCCAGACTCAGATCCAGATGGACACTGAGGTCCGTCGCATATTCACACCGCCTGCCACACCACCAGGAGAGTTGAACAAATCTTTCCTGACAGCAAAGAGTTCAGGATCTTCTTTGCCAAGTGTCCTACCAAATGCGGAATGTCCCCCGCCGAAGAAACTCCAAAGTGGAGGGATCTCACCACCTATGGCTACAACATCTCAGCATGTCTGCAACGAAGACCCTGCTGACCTCCACCAGCCATCTGGAGACTCCCACAGAGACACTCACGGGCTCTCAAGACCAGCTGCTCTGATGGGCCAAACTGACCCGTGCATGAAAGATCGTGGGGTCAGATGCCCACGGCCAAGCTCATTAGAAAAGCAGTTGAGGCAGCATCTAGGGCACAGCGTGGGTCAGGTCCTAAGTGATGTCCTTACGGGCTCAGCCACTTTCCCACTGCAGATCGTGGACTCAAAACCTACCATGTCGAGACGGGAGTCTCTGACTCTCCAGCTGGGACAGAGCCCACAGCGTGATGCTCCTAGGCCCTCAGCAGCCACTCTGCCTGGACAGAGGAGCCAGTCCCCACCTCAGGCCACCTATCACCTGGTGAGCCAATTATGGAACCATGAGCTGACCCGGAATGATGAAGAACTGAACTCAGGAACACCGATTCCCAGGCCAGGGAAGAGCAGCAGGGCTCAACCCTCACAAGACCTCAACCCTCACCAGCGAGCAGGACTGCCAGAGGCCACTCTAGGCTCCCAGTTGGTGGGGGTGGGACAGGACGTGAAAATGGCAGGCATTCGGGAGGTCTCCTCTCGAGAAGTCTCTCTGCAATGTGACTACGTCCGAGACATTCAAGACTATGTTCCAACTCGTGCATCCACTTCCCGTCAAAGCCTCATGAAACGTGCAGACTCCACGGGTGCTCCAGCGGAGGAGACCTGTGATGGTGCGTGGGCACTCCCGGAGTGGCCTGAGACTCGGAAGGAGGCTCCACAGCCGGCCAAGGACATCGTTCTTCGGGACTGTACGAGTGGCGCCCTCCTGCATGACAGTACTACAGAAACGCTACTCCAAGAGTGCCAGGAGGATGCATATCTCGCGGCAGATGAGTTGGCACTTGACGGTACAACAGCTGACCCCCAGGGTGCCTCCAGAGAGGACTCGCCATTTTCCCAATTTCTGCAGTGTTTTTTCCCCTCGAACGCTAAAAGACCTAAAGACCTGCTGCCCCAGTGCAAGCCCATACCTTCCCCTACCCGGAAATACGGGAGTCGCGGGCCAACCTGGACACTCAGTTCCCAAGCAGCGGCACTTAAGGCTGCCATTGGCAACATCCTGGAGGAGAAAATCACCACTAGGCAACCAGAGCCGGCCACCAGGTCAAACAAGTCTAAAGACAGACAAAGCAGGAGTCTCACAGGCTACCTGAGGATCCCTGGCCGAGAGCCACGGGGTATGGTGGGAGACACTGAGCACGGCATCCCCAAGGACGACAGGTATTGCTCGAAGAAAGATTGTGTCCCAAGAGGTCATTTCACAGGGTATGAGGTGGGGACAGCATCCAATCCCCCTAGGCTCGAGTCCAAGAAGAGCGGGGCCTCAGTCCTCCATCCACACTGTGGAAGACACTCTCACCACAGAAATGGTGCAGCCCCTCATCCAGGGTATCATCAGACTGCCATCGTCCATTCTAAGGACAGATGAACCTACCCTCACTCAAGACGCTCCCCTAGCAACTAGAGGCTGCTCTATGCTAAGTGCTCCTCAATACCAGAATAAAGCTCATGTTGTTATGAGAGCTGTTGACCTCTGTCTGTGCCTTCCTGAGTAGGAGTACAGGGTGGGGTCCACTCTTCCTGAGTGCCTGCAGTGACTTTGAAGGGATGGGGTCACAGAGCAGTGCTCCAGGGTTTGCAAAGGCTGATATTCCCTTTAGTCTCTGGCACACACATCACAGACTGGGCTGTGGGGATGTGGCGGGGGTGGGCGGGGACTAGTCTAAAGATGGGAGAAGTGTGAACCCACCCCTTTCGGGAATGGATGGCCTGTACTTGAGAAGCTACTTATCTCCCCCTGGAGGGATGGAGGACATACGGTGGGGGGTGGGTAGAGCGGCCCTCTAGGAACTGGGGCAAGGGAGAGATGGAGCTGGCCCCATCTGACGCTAGAGTTGTGGGTTCAGTTGTACCCCCCAATGGTGCAGAGTCTAAACCAGTGTTCTCATCCCTCCTATTCGGCTTTGAGGGAGAACAACAGTGTCTCAGTGACTCAGTGTGCCCTCAGGGGTCTGCTCTCCTTCATCACTGAGGCCCCAGAAGCCACCTTGGTCTGGACAGCTCCACAGAGAGGCCCAGAATCTCCCCTGGAGCCAGGCCCCAGGATGGGAAATCCCAGAGCAGTAGAGGTCGATGACCAGCATATGCAAGGACAAAAGATTCTTTAAAGGTCCAGGGGATTGTAGTGGAATAGTAGAGTTTGGGGAACATATATGAGCCTGCCTGAGTTTGATCCCTGGAACCACATGGCCATTCCACAGGCATTGTCAAGTATAACCTTACAGGCACTGCCTGGTGGCCTTGTGTTCCCAGAACTGTAGGGCCAAGTGGCATTGTATCCTGGAGCTCTTGAACCGAGCCACTGCCTGGCTGGCCTACAGGAGCTGGGATGGATCTCAAACTTCTGAGCACTGCTTGGGAACTCCCTCTCAATTTCTTTAGCACCATGCAATTTTATTATACATTGGATGCTCATATACAAATTATTCCATTTTCTAAGTTGTATCTAATTTTAGATGATCTCATGATCTCTGAAGCACCTGAACCAAACAGACCTCAGGTACATGACCCTGCATTCCCTGCACCTGTGAGTGCTGTGAGAAGCAGTCCTATGACAACTGGGGGCTAACGAAAGTGGGGGAGCATCAGTAGGGGTGCAGGAGCCCCTTTGGCCTCATGGCCCTTGAAGCACAAGGTTCTAACCTGAAGCCCCCAATTGCTTGCAGAGAGGAGAGTGGCCCTTCCTTCTCTGTGCAGAAGTGACAAATCACTCCTGGCGATGATGAAGGGTTCTGAGTGTTTCCATCTGGAACCTCTGACTGGGTAGGGAGCATCAGGCTGGGTAACCCAAACTTTTCAGGTTTTTTTTTTGTGGGTGTGACGAAAAAAACCAGAATTATATATACGTGGATAATAACATTACAAAATTTAGGACTTGGATGCAGAATGACTGGATTTTATTTAGATTTGGGTATTTTTTAAAAAATACAGAAGTGGAATATGTGGTAAATTTTAGAAATACAAAAAGTGGAGTATGTAGTAAATTTTAGAAATAAAACAAGAAAGGTCTAATATCTTTAATATCTTTGTTTAAATTATGAAGCTCTTCATGCTGAGAGTGCCTTTTCTACTCTTGGTGAGAGAAGGCTGTTGCGGGCTCGTTTCGGGAGCAGAAATCCCACCTATAGTACTGACTTTCTCACCACTCCCCATGTCCCTCCCAGTGGGCAGGTATTCTGAGCTTCCTCTTAGTTCCCTGTAAAAGGAGTGAAGGACTAGGTGACAGTTCTAACATTGTGGCAAAGCAAGTCGTCTGAATGACTATCTTTTCAGATTCTCTATGGCCAGGGTAGGTGAAGAATAATACCCCAAAATGTTCACAAAACCCTGAAAAGGTAGATAATTTATGTAGCATGATAGCACTGCCATCCTGTTGTTCATTGATTTGCTTGAAAAAGCACCAGTAACATCTCCATTGTGAGACTTGTTGTTACTGTTTTTGTCATATCAAGTATATGCCATGAGTAGCTTGCCAGGCTCTGCTGTGCGGGTGGGATACTCTCAGTAGCTTGCTGGGCTCTCCGAGAAGGGCAGAGGAATCGAACCCAGGTCAGCTGCATGCAAGGCAAACGCCCTACCTGCTGTATGAAAAAACTTCAAAAGGAAGTAAGCCCTGGAGGAAAATTCAGAGAAAGGACTATGTTCTGCATGACTTTAACATGACCTGCATACATACACCACCAATGAATTTCCTGCAGTCCAGCCATCTCAACAGGTTTCAAACAAAGCACAGCATCATAGGAAGGAGAAAGACTATAAGACAACTTCAAAATTATAGTAGTATGTCTTGTTTGCTAGGTAAGAAAAGGAGTAAAACACAAATGGCTGTCTCTTTGAGAACAGAATTTCAAGCTCTTAACAGTAGTTTAGTTTGTTGTGGGTTTTTTGTTTGTTTTTTGGGTGCTATGTCAGGCTATGCTCGGGGATAACTCCCGGTGATCACTTTGGGGGACATGTGGTGTGCCAGGAATCAAATCTAGGTCAGTTACACAGAAAATGAGCACCTTACTCATTGTACTATAGTTCCAGGCCCTAATTCTATCTTTAGTGAGTTTTTCTTTTCTTAGAGATATCTTAACAAAAAAATCAATAGTGATAACAACAATAATAAGGCAACTAAAATAAATAATATATCTGTATTGATTTCTGGGGATATGATTTCATAAAAGAATAGATATTACATTGGTTTCCAAGAAGTTAACAGTGCAGAATGTAAAAAAAGTGTTTGGAAATCATTGTTTTCTATCATCACAATAACTTTTAGTTTAATAGAAATGTTGCTGACCAATGAAGAAACAATACAAATGGTTATTAAATGATTGTATAAGCTATGATTATTGGAGGCTATTTCAATTTATATGATGTGCCTATTAAATCAAATGACAATTTTTTAAATAAATGACTAGCTAGAGAGTCACTACCAACATGCTATCTTAGAGGACATAATATCTGGTCAATTTTGTGTGGTCATGGCTTTTCTGGAGGAAGAAATATTGTTTGGTTTTAAAAAAATAATTAATGATATTTTACTTAGCACCATATGAAATAGTCACTATATTCAGGTTTGCCTACCCAAACCTGAAGTTTCTATAAATTTTGTGAAGTTTGTCTGGTTTGAAATTGGTTACAGCCTCATTCTATTTGTTTCTATATGAAAAATACACATCCACCATCTTACAGACAATTGTATAAAGCACTTGTGCAATGCAAAAGCTTAGATTTGTTTGGCAATGATAATTCTACAATCTCAAATTCCAGTCAATATGGTGTTTTTAGGGTTTGTTTGATTTGTTCTTTGTTTTGTTTCTATTTTTCGGACACACCCAGTGGTGCTCAGGGCTTATCCTGGTTCTACACTCAGGGATCACACCTGCCAAGACTGGGGAGCAATATGGTAGAAGGGATCAAACTCAGGTTGTCTTATGCAAAGTAAGTGCCTTACCACTGGATTTTTAAATGTGTTTTAAGAAACAAAAGCTAATGTCAGTTTCCCTTAAAAAGATGAAACATTTTCCATCAAGTTTTTCATTATGGCATTGTTTTGTAATAAAGAAATTTGAAAACACCTACATAAATAACAAAATGGAAATAATTAAGACACTTCTGGCTATGTCAGTTGACTATTGCTGCCTAACTAAACTCCCCCCAAAATATTTGGCTTACAAAATAAGTATTTGTTTTTGTGAGTAAATCTATAGACCAGTTGGGAGTTTCTTCTTGTCTTTGTCAATTCTTTCATGCAACTATAGATATGGGCAGATCAAGAGGTAATTGGTTGGCCTAGGAGGCTTAGCTATGATCTGAGTTACTGTCACACCCCACACATATTCACACCATTTCTCAGACTCCAACAGAGAAGCTTGGAATTTTTCTGACAATGGTGTCTTGCAGCAGTGTTCTAAGAAAGAAAGCAGTAATACTCAAGCGTTCTGGAGGTACAGGTAAGGAATGTGCCCACCATCACTTCTGCTACATTCTGTTGGCCAAATAAGTCACAAGGCCAAGCCATAGTCCAAGAACTGGAAAATAAGATTCACCTACTGATGGAAGGAGCTATAAAATCACAATGAAAAGGATGTAGAAAGAGGGAGAGGTGAGAAATTAGAAGCAGTTTTGCAATCACAACAATGGTACATTCATCTGATGGATTCTTATTGGGCCATTAAAGATACTTCCTACGTAGCAAGTTTAGAAAGTTAAAGGAACAAAGGGGAAAATATGCTTTAACTCTTAATATAATCATAGAAACATACATGCAAAAGGTTACAGGAGAATACACAGATGTATTATTCCATAAGGAAAAAATAATTTGTATTTTTTAACTATAAAAACATTCTGACAGATTTCAGAAAAACCCTAGCCTTATATCACATACGCATGCCAGAGAGTCCCATTTCATTCCTTCAATAAAATTTGGCTGATATATCCTGTTAATGAACAAAAGAACTATGAAGGGGAAAAGGAAAATGATCTTCATTGTTCCCTTTTTAGATAAAATAATCCAAGTCCCTAATTCCATGACAGAGAATTCAACTCACAGAGGGAATTTACTGTAACATAGTCTGCCTGCTATTTCTAGGGAAATGGAGTCAGGGGGAGCCTTTGGAGGACAAGACCAAAATCCTTTGCTTGGTATTTTGCACAGGAGTGAAACCATTCATTGTATCACTAAATCAATGGAAATTAGCTCCTCAGTCAGAATCTCTTTTTGTCTGCACGTGCACTCTGCGGGTATCTGTTCTTGCATTTGGTTCAGTAACCAAGTTCTCAAATGAATGACTCAGTTGAAGGTAATGTGGAATATTATATTGAAGTTACTCTGTTGCCCCTGATTTCATGGGCCATTGAACCTTCTGAGTTCAGCCACTGATTGGCACATTGAACTCAATCTCATGAGCTGATGCTCACCCCAAGTGGTATTATCCTCACTCATTCTGATGTTGTGATGCTGTGGTGCTAACACAGAACTCTACCAGGAGGGCAGTTTCTTCAGACCTGCTACCAGTAAAACCTATGACCCACTGGCAAATCAACCATGGTGTCTCCTGGGAAGCTTTAACGTTGGGATAGGTTGGATATGGGCCCTCATTTGTGGCCAAAGAGCACAATTCTTATGGGAAAGCCATGAAAACAAGAATGATAGAGTTGGACAGTGATTTCACATCAGAGGAAAATCAGGCCCAGGGGCAGAAAATTCTATGTATGCAGGCCTCTGTAAGTGCAGGAAGACTCTTGGTTACTCATGGTGAGATTGCTCTGAACCTCCTCACAGAATGCCCTCTATTCTTCTATTCTATTCGCCTCAGGCAACAGAGGATCGGGCACTCCAAGGCTCCCTATTAAGATCATGGTCCTGGTCTAGGCAGAAGGAGAATTGTTCTGCCTTACTTCTGGCCTCCTTACTTGCAGAACTGCTGCACAGGGCCAGGAAAATGTGGGAAGCTCTGAACACTTTGCCAACTCCTTTTTCTTTCCCTAGTTCTCTGCTACCTGTTCATGGCCAAATCAGCACTTAGAGCCTGTTGCCCAGTGACATATAATTTATATAAATCGCAAAGTGGGATTCTGTTTGAGAGACGAGCATGTGCATCAGGACTGAATCTGAAGGAATTAGAACTGGCTTACAGGGTAGACCTTTAGTGGGACCCAGACTCAAATACCTCCCAAAGGCTGGCGAGCTACGCAGGAGCTGGGTGTGTGGAACATCCTCCACCTGACACCTTTTCAATCATCTCCAGGTGACTGCTCAACAGAAATATCTAGAACAGTTCAAAGAGACTCTCAATTGGCCCCTGAGACATTCTAGAAGAATTTTTTCATCATCTCATACTATATCCTTGTTCTATTGCCCTGATTTTAAAATTTGTCGGGGGGGGGTTCAAGAGAATTTATAAATATGTGTTGTCAGTGGAATTTTCTGATTTTAAATTACTGGAACTGCTTCCAATTGTGCAAGATCCTTTGGAGAGACAAATAATTTTGGATTGGATATCATGCTCCTGAAAGTGGCAACTCCAACCTGGTGTGAGGCTCACAGGACACAACGGTGCTTTTTGCAAAAGATGCTTCACCCTTGGGGCCATAAAATGAGCAGCAGTGAAGTTGTGTTTGGGATGATGTGGGCTTTGTCTCCCCAGCAAGACCTTGAGAAAGTGAAAATAACAAGAAATGGTCCAAAAGTCCACAAAAAAGAAAAAAAAAACTGAACATCTTCAGAATCTCCTTCTGCAGACATTTGCTGAGTGGGTGTTCGGGGAAGGACAAGATAAGTAGGACAAAGGAAATACTCCCCAAATCACTGTAGCACTATTCTCCCGTTGCTCATCGATTTGCTCAAGTGGGCACCAATAACGTCTTCATTATGAGACTTGTTGTTACTGTTTTTGGCATATGAATACACCATGGGTAGCTTGCCAGGCTCTGCCATGTGGGTGGGATACTCTCGGTAACTTGCCGGGCTCTCTAAGAGGGACGGAGGAATCAAACCCGGATTGGCTACTTGCAAGGCAAACGCCCTACCCACTGTGCTATCACTCCACTCCACTCCCAAAATCACAACGTGGTAAAAGGGGTATTGGGGGATATGAAGGAAGTTTAACAGCGCTTCCCAGTATGGAGTGAATTAAAGTGCTCGTGCTTTATTTTATATTATTCAAGGGAAGACCTAATATTTTGGGATGTGTTCCAAAGCAGTGCTCAGTGGGCTGGGGACTCTCTCCCAGAGATCCTCAGCCAACCAGGGTGAATAGTACAGTGCAATATACAGCCTGGTGATGCTGTATACCAGGTACTGCCAGGAATAAAACTTAGGTCCCTGAACAAGCACCACTAACTACTGAGATACCTCCCTAATCTCCCATGGCTTTTCAACTGTAATAAACTTAGTAAATAGCCACCCCTAATGAGTGTACCATGAGCAGAAGATCAGGTAGCACAAGGCTGCCAACCCCAGAGGTGGCAACCTAAATGGCATATCATCTGACCAGTGACTGCCTTCTGTCCATTTCTGAACTGGAGATCGAGAAAAGTTCTTTCAGGGCTGGAGCGATAGCACAGCGGTATGGCATTTGCCTTGTTTGCGGCCGACCCCAGTTCCATTCCCAGCATCCCATATGATCCCCTGAGCACTGCCAGGAGTAATTCCTGAGTACAAAGCCAGGAGTAACCCCTGTGCATCACAGGGTGTGATGAAAAAAGAAAAAAAAACAAGAAAAGTTCTTTCAAAGATGTCCAACAGTACAGAGGTTGGAATCTAAGTGCTTACATAGTTGTCTGGGCCATGTCTCAATCCTGCCCTTTACAGACAAAACAAAAAACAAAAAAAACAAAACACCTGTGCTTCAAGGAGGAGCAACAGTAATTAGCTGCCACAGGGCCAGTTCCCACCTCCGTCTCACACAGCTGGTCTAGGTCATGGCTGTGAGCACGACTAACTTAACCCTGGGCCTCCGCCCAGGACCTGATCTGCACTGTCCACCCGAGTGCACTGCAAAAGGACTTGCCACCAAAGATATCTGTGAAATGAAAAATCAAGTGCAAGCTTAATTTGGTGTCTTTATAAGACTTTCCATATCCAAAAAGTATTGATGAGCCAGGAAAAGAATCTTTCTCACATAATTTATCCTTATTTAGAACTCATAAACAATTTTAGGTTTCCTTTGATTAGGCTGAAAGGTTGAAGTATTTGTGCCTGACACTCTTCTAAGCACAGTATTGAATTTTACTTTCACTATAGGCTGGAGTGATAGCACAGCGGGTAGAGAGTGTGCCTTGCATGTGCCAACCCAAGTTCGATTCCTCCGTCCCTCTTGGAGAACCTGGCAAGCTACCAAGAGTATCCCGCCCACACAGCAGAGCCTGGCAAGCTACCCGTGGCGTATTCGATGTGCCAAAAACAGTAACAACAAGTCTCACAATGGAGATGTTACTGGTGCCCGCTCAAGCAAATCAAGCAACCGGACGACAGTGCTACAGTGCTACTCTGACTATTATCCCATCTTACAGATGGGGAATTGAGGCATTAAAATTCCCAAGAATCTGACAAGGCTCCCAATGAGTAAGTGATGTCAGGATTTGAATTCATTTCCTCTAATCCAGAGCCCTAACAGGATAAATGTGGCCCCTGGAGGTGAGCTCCACCCTCTTACACAACTCTCAACACTAATCAGCTGCCAAAGGGCCAGTTCCAGAAAGCTCATCATGGAAGAAGATGCCAGAGTCCTGGCATCTGGGGAACTGCCTCAGCCCTTAAAGCAAAGCACTCCTGAGCCCAATTCACATTTTTTTTTCATGCTCTGAAAATGTGGTCTTCCCACGTTATGCCAGTTAGGCAGGAACAGATGGTCTTCTACTCAATAGTTAACCATCCAAAATTTAGGAAGAAAATCCTGGAAAGGCTTGTTTCAAACATGAAAAGTGTCAGCCCAAAGGAAAAATGTAAAAATAATTCCTTTCACAGGGGTGGGGGGGATAGGTGAGTTCTAGAAGATGTTGCAAGTTTCACCCAAATGTCGTGGAATGTGTATACTACAGTGGCAGAATGTCTCCCTCCCCAAGTAACACACAGAGGAGGTAACTGGATTCATGCTTTGACATGTGAAAGGGTGACAAGAACCTTTTAACCTGCTGCTAATCGAAAGAATGTAATGTCATTGTGTATCACTCTGCCAGACAATGAGATATTACACTAGCAAGCTGACGGGCCTGTTTGAGGTAGGCCACTCTTTCATATACATGCATAGAAGTGGATCAGATTCAAGGCAGCTTCCTTGTGTCTGACATGCATCCAAATTTTTAATAGCAGCTAAGTACCTTAGCAAGCCCGTTGAATAAAAAATAATGTATTCAAGTCCCAGAAAATCTTTTCAAATCCCCTTTACTCTCTACATTTTACTGGTAGAAAATGGACTATAATTCAGATTTATATACTGGGCTCCTGCCATGTGAAAGATTTTTTTCTTTGTAAAATTTGAACATTCCAAACTACTGACATAGTTAAGCAATTTTTATCATTTTGAAACTAGCTGTCAGATTTAATCTCTGCCGCAGAGACAGAGGGCAAATGTATTCTGAAGCTTGTTATATAATTTACAGATTATTCTTGCAATTTATATTCCATCAAATTGGGTATATGGGGCTCTCAGAAAGCACGTAATGATCAATTAATTTTAGCAGAGCAATCCTGGTGGCACTTATAGGACAGACATGATTAGACCCTTTTCTCACTGTGTCCCAAGGTCAAGTCATCAAATATGACTGATTACATTTTCTAATGGTTTCTCTATGCCCATTAAAGAGCACTCAACTCTTCAGCCTCTCCTCTGATCATGACATTCAAAATTCACTCGGATGGCTCCTGACAAGCAAAAATGTATTCTCTAATCTTTAACCACATAAACAATAGCTAACCACTTGTAATTGAGTTTAAATTGATTTCAGGTGGCTTCAGAGAAAAGCAATTTCTACAACAGATTAACCTCTTAATTAAAGTATATTAAGAATACTGTCAGGTGTAGAAATTCTGCTACAGCAGAAAAATTGCACCTCGTTGACATTCATTTATGAAAGAATTGCTGCTCTGTTCCTGGGTAACAGGTGACTTAGTTGTGGTTTTTACTGCATTTAGGAACCCTCCCCCCAGTCTGGTTCTCTTAGGATGGAGATACTGGGTCTTCCCAGGAGAGAGACGTGTGCACGGAGAGGGAGGGATTTACTCAGAGCAGTGCATGACAGAATGCTGTCTTTGTCCTTATGTATGTGACTTTCCAACTGGGACCATGTAAGAAAGAGATTTCCTAAGTCATCTGAAAAATGAGATGAGAGCCCTCCTCCTTGCCAACAGTGCCAGAAGAGGTCCCCATGAGGCTCCTTCAAGGTACCAGAAGTAGACACCAGTACTACCCTGCTTGTCCTTGTGATTCCCCAAGAATCCTCAAATGAGCATCATTTGGGAGGTGGAGCACCTATTAGAAATACAGAGTTCCAAGCATACTTCCACCCTTCACTGCATACCTACTGAGTTAGAGGCACTGTTTGAGCAAGGCCTCCAGGGAATGCATTTCCACTTGTCAGCCTAAAGAAGTACTGCTCAAAGAGAGCATTATGTTTGGAGTCCCATCACTACAGACTGCATCTATGCAACACCGGAAACATTTGGCCAATTTGGTATAAAAAAAAATAAGCAAGTGATTGTTAAGCAATACATAAACCAAACAATTCCCTTTGTACTTTTTATTTTTTGTCTTTCTTCTTTCAAGAAACTTCTGGCTTTTTTCTCTTTTCTGTCTTAGCTGTGGGCCTCTCAAGGGAATTCAGTCCCACCCACTGTGCCAGCTCTGGCCCAGGACATGATTCTGAAGAGGCTCCAACTTAGGCTGCAAATGATCTAGAATTGAGATTTGGCCCAGTGCTGACTAAAAAGGTCTGAATCCCCCTTTGAAGTTTTCTTCTCTGGGCACTGGAAGCTTCAGTTCATGTCCCTGATTTGATCCCAGTTCTCCTCGTCTTCAGTCTGGGTTTGGTTTTGTATTGTTTTGATTTTTTCTAGTCTCTGGACATGAATTTATTTTGGCTTGCCTTCCTGGTCTCAAGATACCTCTTTGCTTTTCTTACCTGCCTAAACTTAAGGTTGTGGCATCGATGCTGCTCCACCTCCAAGGTGGCAGTCTCCGACCTCCTTGACGTGGCTTGTGGTTGTTAAAAGGAAGTCACACCAAAAGGCAGCTGCACACAGCACCCAAGTGTTGTGATTAAAAACTGGTTTAAAGGAGTGAGTCTCAAGCTTGACTACACAGTCAAATCACCTGAGGAGATTCAAAGTTTCTAAAGCCAAGAGTTCTGTGCTAGATAAATTGAAATCCAACTCTCATGTTATGGATATAGGTTATAAGAAGCTACCAGTTAATTCTGGCATGCAAAAATGTTAGGAAATACTAGTTTAGAGAAACTTCCTTGAACCAGCCATGCGGGTCCCACTCTGTCTCCTATACTTCAGCAGCAACCCGTATGTGCTATGGTTGGTGTCCAACTTCCACCCTGAGAAAGCAATAAAAGCAGAACACAGAGCTTCTTCGTGTGTTAATGGGGATGTGAAAAGGTAAGGAAATGGGGACAAAATAGCTATTCACAGGATGTCAAAGAAAAACTGTCTGAGTCAAAGGAAACCTGAACAGAATGCCAATGGTCAGAGTGGATTGTGAAGCAACCACACCAGCTTCTTCAGAAGGAGGGACATGGCTAGCGCAAAATACCAAGAAGTGAGGAAATGTAGCCTCACCATCATAACTGCTCCCAAGCCTGGAGGGAGGCAAGACAAGCCAACATGAGGTTGAGTATGAGGCCTCCGAGGCTTCACGTGTGCAAAGACTCCCCTGTCAGACAAGAACTCTGAACTCAAGGTGGTTCCCTCACTGTGCTGCCCTGAGCCACTGTGTCTTGTAGATGAAGGCGCACTGGGCCCCAGGCACTCTGTGGCCAAGATTAAGGAGAGCTGGAAAGGCAGATGGCATTCCTCCCAGTCCAAGCTCCTCCCCTGGTGCAGTGTTCCCCCACCCAGCCACAGGTCTATGATATCAGAACAGGAAGCTACGGCTCTTCGAAGGCCTGCTCTGCCTCCCTCTTTCCTGCCCAGGCCCAAAGCTCACAGCAGCCTGTGTGCTGGGCTCTCAAAGTGCCACCTCAGGCCAGCAGATAGATGGACTTTACTGGGACTTGTGAACCTTCCAAAAAGCCCCTCTGTGGACTTATGAAATCAGAAATTTGGGGGGACAGCAAATGGTGTGTTAAGAAACCCTCCAAGGTGTCAGGGCTGTGGCTCAAGTAGTAGAGCTTATGCTTACACACACACACATACACACACACACACACACACACACACACACACACACACACACGGCCCTGGGTGGGATCACAGCTCTGTGAAGTCACCACCAAACATCACGACGAAAAGACAGAGGTGCAGGGAGCAGGGAGAAGGCTGAGCCCTCCAGGTGATTCTGATAAGAAGTCACATCTGAGAAACCCCTTTTCATCCCAGAAAACTCAAGAGTTTGCTATGCATCTGGTAAGGGGTGCAAATCCTGACAGGGCTGTTCTCCATGCAGCTGTGTGAGCCCAGGGGCCGGTTGAAATTCCTGAGATTCTTTTCAAACTTCCCTGATCCTCTGTCCTCCAGGGTCTCAGATTTCTGGTCCCTGACCCTGACCAAGTCTGAAGGAGTTGCCTGCTCTTCCTGCCTCAGCTTCTCCTTGATGGTACTGATACTGGCCCTCATCTAACTCCCCACTATCCTTCCTTTTCTCCTAAATGCTCAGCGCCTAGCTTCCTTTGGGGGTAATGCAGCTCGATGTGCCCTTCCTTACTCTTTCTCCTCCAAGGACTGCCTACATTTACTGAGCAGCCAATATGCTGCCACTGGCAACCCGTTTTCTTGAATGGAAGAATTAAACACTTACTTGGTTTCCAACATCTTTCTCCCTGTAGCACCATTGTAATCCTAAAGAACTCAGGTAACATTCCTATGTAGTGGTCAGTGACACCGTCCAATCCAGGTGACAGTACAGGTGAAAATCCAGGTAACAGGAGAACACAGATGGAATCCGGAATCCAGGCCTCTTGAATTCTGACTTGGTGCCCTTTCCACTGAGCTGCTCTTGGTCATCTCTCTACGGGCATTTTCCACTGGGTTCAAAGCACACTATTAACATTTTGTGAAGGGGCCAGATTTGTAATCAGCATTCACCTACAGCAGGGCTACTGGTTTGAACTGGACAAACTGCAAAGAATGTGTTTTACCTTGTTGTGCAGGTGCACAAGGGAAGATTAAGCATCGGATAAGAGGGTAAATGTTTGGGCCAGGCCCAGAGTCACCTGTTCCCCAAGGACTAGTTTCCTGGGGTCAAGTGAGCTTTGTGGGAACAGCAGAGTTGATTAATAGGTTAACAGCCTTGAAATTGTAAACGTCTCAACTGAAATTTCTTTAGAAGTCACACTTCTCTCTCATTTTTCAGAAAGATTCAGAGTGAGGGCCAGAGAGATAGTACAGTGGATAGGCTATTTTCCTTATGTGTGGATGACCCAGGTTTGAGCTCTGGCACCTCAAATAGTCCCCTAAGCCCCCCAGGAGTGAGCCGTGATTGTAGAGCCAGGAGGAAGACCTGGGAACCACTGGGTTTGGCCCCAAACCCAAAAATCTAAAAGAAAGATCCAGAATGAATTTGGCCCTTTGGAAGCTAATGCAATTCCCTAGGGACCTTTGCCAAAGCTTGAGTCTGACAGCTGGTGCTCTGCTACTGGGAGAAACCCCCAGTGCCAGTCTGGTCAGCTGGAGTGAAAAGGGTCCTGGCGGGGACCGCCTAGTGGGATGAGGAGGTGGAGGGGATACTCTCCTCATCGTATGTCCCAGATGTTGGGTAGGCAACTCAGCCTCATGATTCATGTACTAGTGTTTCTAGATGTTTAAGTGGCAATGTTGAGCCCAAGCTGGTAACTGGCATCACCTCTATGACAGAGGCCTTGACTTCAGAAACTCCCTCCTGGCGTCTCTGCCTCTGAATTTTCATCACATCCAGTTCTGGCCATGCCGCTGCTCCAGCTAAATAATAGTGACTCTGTAACTCTGCCTGGGTATGACCCGAGTCTCCATCTCGCTCTACCACTGGGCTCCTTGGTCACCACACTCTTGGGACAAGCTCTCTTCTGGGAAAATTTTCTGTCATTCTGATTCATGGGCTCCTGTGAGCTCTCTCCAGCATGGCAATGCTCAGGTTCATCCTGGTCAAGATTGGGCACTACCCGCCCAGGAGGGGAAAGGTATTTCTCTCTTTCTCCTGTACCTTCCCGGGGACGAAGGGCGCGGGGACCGCCATATTATGACGACCACAGATGGGATTTTACGACAAAAACTGCAGCAAAAGGGCGTGAGGGTGCTCTTGGGAAGGTGGGAGGCACCAGCCCCTCCCACCGCTGCCGAGATGTGGCCCTGGGGGCCGCACGCGCGTGCGGCTCCTCCACAGCTGCACGAGCGTGAATCCAGACCCAGCTGAACCAACTTCAACATGGACTGCTCCTTGCAGATTGTCTCCAGCCATAGAACTAAGCCTCGACCCCATGCCCGCCCAGGAGGGGAAAGGTATTTCTCTCTCTCTCCTGTCCCTTCCCGGGGACGAAGGGCGTGGGGACCGCCATATTATGACGACCACAGATGGGGTTTACCAGCTTGCAATGATCCGGAAGAAATCTCCCTGGACTTAGTTGTTAAAGTACAGAAATACAAAACCGCAACCTCATTTCTCTTCACAACAGGTCTGACTCTAGTGGGGTGCTCCTAATAACAATGGTGAGGTTTGTGTTGAAATATTGAATGTAACCAAAGTAAATAGAAAGTAAAGTGAAATTTATCAGTTACAAGGCGGGTGGTGGGTGCGGGGGTGGGCTGATGGGAGGTGTACTGTGGTGTTTTTTTTTTTGTCTTTGGTGGTGGGATATGGGCACTGGTGAAGGGATGGTTGTTTCATCATTTTATGACTAAGACTTAAGCCTGAAAGCATTGTAATTTTCCACATGGTGATTCAATAAAATAAAATTAAAAAAAAAAGATTGGGCACTAAACCCAATGGTTCTGACTTAACAAGTGACAGAGAGGAAAAAAAAAGAAATCAGGTATAGTGGGTATGTGTGCTCATCTTACACACAGCCAAGCCAGGTTTGATCCCAAGTGTGTCCCATATAGTCCCCAAGCACCCCCAGGAATAATTCCAGAGTGGAGAGTCAGGACAACCCCTGATCATTGACTGGTGTGGTCCAACACCAAAATAAATAAATAAAATCACCAAGAAAGAACAAAATAAATAAGTGGTATTTGAAGAAAGGAAAGAAAAAGACATGGCTAGTCTTGCCTTTAAATTATTAAACAAAACATGCCTTTCCTCTACCTTTCCCCACATCAAACAACCCTGAACCCCAGAGGTATTTGTAGACCCTCCAGGATGGTCTAAACTCTCAGTTGTGAGTGGACCCCTTTCCTGAGCAAATGGCAGGAAGTTAAGGAGAACTGTGAGTAGGAAATGAGGGATAAAAAAAAAGGGGGGGCCGGAGCGATAGCACAGCGGGTAGGGCGTTTGCCTTGCATGCGGCCGACCCGGGTTCGATCCCCGGCATCCTATATGGTCCCCCAAGCACCGCCAGGAGTAATTCCTGAGTGCAGAGCCAGGAGTAACCCCTGAGCATCGCTGGGTGTGACCCAAAAAAAAAAAAAGTTTCAATGAACTCTGCTCTCCACATGGTGCTTGGCACTTAACATATGGTCACATATGTAGTTCCTGCACAGTTTTTTACATCACCAATCTTGCCCCTGTTTACAGGTGAGGAAACTATGGTGAAGACAGATTACGGGTCCAAACCACTATGGTGAGCTTCCCTTCTCCACAGGTGCAGGGATTTTTGACTTCAGAATTAATTCACTCCTTGTTTTTGCCCCCAAAGAGGTAGTTGGGTGGACCATCCACTTCTGAGGCTGCCACAGAAGATAGTTCACTCAACAACACTGTCTGTGGTTAGCATCACATAATCCCTGGAAAAGTGGAAGGGTTAAGCGATGCTATCAGGCCTGGCCATTTTAGCTCAAGGGTCTTGAGAAGGGAACTAGACTGGAGTCTCCCTTTACTGCCTGAAGTGTGACTTTGCAAATTAAGTCTGCCTTCCAGTAGTCTAACCTCTATAAGCAAAATGAGAATGTCAATGACCTGTGGGTATAAGAAACACTGAAAGGCACCCATAAAAGTGAAACTTGGAGGCGGGGATGGGGCAGTTCGGTTTAGAGCGGTGGTCAGGGATGATTTCTGCCTCTGTGCTCAGGATCACTCCTGGAATTCCATATGCGGGGATCAAACCAGGGTCAGCCATGTGCAAGGCAAAACCTTAACCCCTGTACTATCTCTCTGGCCTAATAGTTACTTTAATGTCAAAAAAGCAGTTCAATGTATTTTTTTTCTGCTATGTTCCCTGACTACCTGAGAGTCAAGGACCATTTCTTTTATGTCTGGTTTCATTCCAACAGCAGTGCTTTCCCCAAATATGAATTAAGGTCCTAACATGAGCCAGTCATTTTTATAGATATTTTCTGTGTGAGGCAAGAGACAACACATTTATGACCAAGCTACTTCTGCATCTTTTCCTATTTTGATGGGCATTCCACCTGCTGTGGGCTAAATACCTCCAGCTGGACCCAGATTGACAGTTGGTGAGGATTCAGCCCCGTGGTCGATTCCACAAGCTCCATATTGTTCTCATCTTTCCTGGGCCCTTTGCCATGTATGCATCTGTGTGGCCTGTGGAGCAAGGTCAAGTAGCTCTTTCGTGGAGGCCATTTGGTCACATGGCTTTCCCACAAGAGAGGATGGGTGAATCACACAGACCAGCCCTATCACAAATAACTCCAAATGCAAACCCCGCTGAGCATGAATCAGGTTGAGTGGAGAATTACAGGTATTCTCGTTTCCAACTTTTGACTTTTTTTCTGTCTAGTTTCTCTTCCTGGGATTATTTTGTCTTAAGCTTTTTTAAAAAGTAAGAAAAACCTTCATGCCTATTTTTGTATATTTTCTAGAAGCAACAATACTGTAAAAAAATTTTTTTTGAGCAACGCATTCTATAATAGCATACATGATAGAGTACCGCATATATCGACTTCTTTTTGGCATATTACAGAAATTTGTTTTCATTCATTTTGCTTTGACACCGACCTCCTCAATGGTCTTCCTCAGGTACTCTGCAGGTTCAACAGTTCAGTGCTCAGGCCTAGGGTCAGACGAGGCTTCAGCCACTAAGCCCATACCTGGGGATATTCAGGAGTCCTACAGT
Source organism: Sorex araneus (assembly GCF_027595985.1). Taxonomy (NCBI): domain Eukaryota; kingdom Metazoa; phylum Chordata; class Mammalia; order Eulipotyphla; family Soricidae; genus Sorex; species Sorex araneus. The sequence continues at coordinate 220,756,064 of NC_073302.1, forward strand.
GCTAAGGATGGAACTTGGGACCTCACACATGCAGGGTATGTGATCCAGCATTTTGAACTGTCACTCCAGTCCTAGGACCTTATTTCTAAGGAAAATTTTTTTTGCTGAGATATATTATCAGTACCTTCTTTTTACTTTGCTCACTTCACACATTCAGGATTTTCTCCATATTCACAGAGTTACAAAAACAACATCACGATTAATACTAGAACATATTTACACCGCCCACCACTTATTCTTCAGTGATGACTTTCCATATCCCCCTAAACCTCACAATCCTAGGAAATCCCTGAAATTATCTGCCACTGTTCTATTGTCTGTTTGAGACACTTCATCCAAAGTGAATTATCCAATAGGTGGCCTTTTATGATTGGCTTCTTGCCTTAGCATAATGCTCCGGGTCATTTGAATTGTGGTTTCCAGAAACTTGGTATCTTCAGTTAGAAACTCATACTCATGCTGTTTCTTCTCAGCACTATCACTGTCATCCCATTGTTCATTGATTTGCTCAAGTGGGCACCAGTAATGTCTCCATTGTAAGACTTGTTGTTACTGCTGTTTTTGGCATATCAAATACACCACGGGTAGCTTGCCAGACTCTGCCGTTCGGGCAGGATACTCTCAGTAGCTTGCCCTTATCACTGAGAGAGATGGAGGAATTGAACCTGGGTCGGCTGCATGCAAGGCAAATGCCCTGCCCGTTGTGCTATCGCTCCACTCTGATCCGCAATGCCTCAAATAATTTCTGGCTGTACCAAGGCCATGTCTGGCAAAGCACAATGAAGATGTGTTTTCGGGGTCAGTGAGGGTATAGCAAGTAAGGCATTTGCCTTGCACAGGTTTGATCCCCAGCATCCCACACTATAGGTTCCATATGCCTGCCAGGAGTCATCTCTGAACACAAAACCAGGAATAAGTCCTGAGCACCACTGGGTTTGACCCAAAAACCAAAAAACCAAAGATGTATGAACACCACAGCCAGGAGAGTGAATATGATAGTGTCTGTTGAATATGATAGTGAGTTGGCATCATGGACATGCTGAATTAAATACTAAAATTAACACTTCCGGGGCAGGATAATAGCACAACAGGTAAGGTGTTTGCCGTGTGTTTGACTAACTCAGGTTCAATTTCTGGGACCCCATATGGGCCCTCCCATTTCATTCTTAGAAGTCACTCCTCCTAGTCCCTGGGTGAACTTGCAGTGCAAGGGATCAAACCCAGGACTCCTGCATACAAAGCATGCCCACTGCGCTCTCCAGTCCTATCTGTTTACTGAATGATGCTGCTCTAAAATCTCCATCAAGATCAATAAGCAACTTCCGAGAAAGACTGGTCAAGTCTGAGAATTCTAAAGCCTTCTTGGAATAGGGGAGGAGAATTATCCTTTCTGCCTTAAGGTACAGTAGCCTGCAGTACAGCCTGTGGGTACAGCCTCTGACTTAGAGACAGCCCAGCTCCACAACAGAACCTCATCAAACTGTTCCAGGTCTGTAGTTCCTGGACACTTCAAGATTTCTTAATACTGCCAGCCCAGTAGGATCACAGCACAGCTAATTGCAAAGTTCCACAGAAAACCTGAATACCAACACCATCGCTCTGCAGTGCAGGCTAAACACCGAGAGCCTGCAGCCCCCTAAAACGTACCAAGGGGCGGGAGAGATAGTACCGTGAATAGGGCTTGCACTCGCCTTGCACCAGGAGACCAGTTTGATCTTCGGCATCCCATAAGGTCCCTTGAGTAACACCAGGAGTGATTCCTGAGTTCAATGCCAGGTGTTAGCTCTGAGCACCACCAGGTATGCCCAAAAACCAAAATAGAAAAGCACAAGAAAATAAATTGAGATTTATTGATAAATTAAAAAATTTATTGATGAATTGAGAAAATAAATGAAAATTATGTCAACTCTGCATCCTTTGGAATAACAATAATAAACAATATTAAAAGTATTTAGATTTGGTGCTTAGTCACACAGTTTTTATACTCACAACAAACTAAAACTATGTCATTGTGGTCTCTGTTCTCCAAATTAAGAAACCAAGGAAGGTCATTGTACCTGTTAGGTGATGAAATCAGTGTTCTAACTCTAATTGCTTGACCTTCTTAACTGTATATAGGCAGTTTATCCTGGATAATGGTCATGCATAGTCACCCCAGAAACATCAGAAGTACCTTTTATAATGTAGCTCTGAAATGCTACCCTGGACCACAGTCAAAGCTTTGACTTATAATAAAGGAGTCATGGAGAATACGTTCCGTGCATGGGTAACACTATCAGATTAATGCTAGACCGGAAATGAGACAGGATGTGCAGTGCTCATTATGATAAGCCCGCAAAGTCTAAAAATGATCTGGCTTCAACTCACCTTTGAGCTGTGTGTTGTTTGGGCAGTTACTTTCTTATTCTTGGTTTCCCAGGTATAAAGTGAAGAGGATGGTTCTTTGTTGGACTATTATAAAAGTAAAATTTTTAAATGAGCCCTGACTCACTAAGGCAGTGCTCAAGGGTGCTTGCTCCCATTGTTATTGTAGCTGCTTTAGACAAAGATGTCAGTCATCCAGAAAGCACACAGAGTCTGCATACAGACAGATAGGCACTCACCAGTATGGTTGGGGTACACTGAGGAGTTTAAACTGTCAACATCCTAGAAAATACCTAGTTAAGTATTTAAGCAGAATTTTAAAAGTGTCTAATGAGAAAGCAAAGCCCATAATAGTATGCTTTAGAGCCTGATCAAATGACTGGGGGTGGGAGGGGTGGGATGGGGAAGGAGGATCAGTGGAGAGAACCTTCCATGCTGGCCTGGACTCGCAGCAGCAAACTATTGACGGAGAGGCTTTCTGTAGACACTTCCTCATGTCTCACAGAGACGTGACTACCGTAGTAAAAAAGTTTGCCAAATGATGCAATTTGGAGGAAAAAGTTTCTTTCCCACTCCATTGTGATGTTCAACTTCTGGCTATGCCAAAAGTAGTTACTGACAAGAATATGCTTTTTTAAAAAATGTTATTTAATCACCATAAGCTAGTTACAAGCTTCCATGTTTGGGTTACAATACACAATGATCAAACACCCATCCCTCAACCAGAATATACTTTAAAAATGTTTTTGTCTTATGTCAAATAGCAGGGAAGTTGAAAAAATCCTTAGAGGAGTTTTTCCAAGTCATTAATCAAAATACATAACACACCATCATCATTGTCATCATCATCATCATCATCATCATCATCATCATCATCATCATCATTCTGTTGATCATCAAATTTCTCGAGCGGTCTCAGTAACGTCTCCATTTGTCCTAGTCCTGAGATTTTAGAAGCCTCTCTTACTCCTCCTTTCCAACTGCGCTGCATTGGAGGCTCTTTCAGGATCAGGGGAATGAGACTCAGCATTGTTACTGGTTTTGGCATATGAATACACCATGGGAAGTTTGAGAGGCTCTCCCATGTGGGCAGGAAACTCTCAGTAGCTTGCCAGGTTCTCCCAGAAGGAATCATAGCACACAATGAATTCATTTCAAAGCTCTTAGTGGGGACAACAACTCTGTGAAATATTTGGATAAGGAATCTATCCCAGAGAAATCTTCACACACTAATAGACAAGAACATTAAGTGCTACTTTTTTCTGTCTATTTTTGTGTTGGGACCACACCCAGGAGTGACCAAGGTTAACTCCTGGCTCTATACTCCAAGATTCCTACTGGCAGTCTCAGGGGACCATATTGGGTGCTGGGAATCAAATCTGGGTTGGCCATTTGCAAGGCAAATGCCCTATCTCATGTACTATTGCTCCAGACACAAGTGCTATGTTTTTAAATAACTATGAGAAGTAGTTAAAAGGCCCCCAAAGAGAAGAATGGCTAGCAAAACACAGTACTTGCTTCCAACAGAATACCAAAAGAACTATTCAAATGAAGTATGTTCCTAATGATTTAGGATGATGTGTAATAGTGCAAGATGAACCAAACTTAACACATTTGAAAATATGCTTGTTTCTTACACAAGCATTTAGATGACCTAGAATGAGCCATTAAACTGGCACCATGTGGAGACAGAGAATGAGAAACCTTTGCTATTTGCTACCTGTGCCCCTACACACTGCAGTTGAGGACAGGACACATTCTTCCCTGTACTCACACCAGGGGTCTTCCTGCCTGCAGAATCTGCTCCTCCAGCCCATCTCTCTCAGGATGTTGCCCAAATCTCATTGTCTCCACCAAGACCACCAAATTCTCCCACCTTCTCATCTTTCTTTGCAGATTATTTTTCTTTCTTAGCATGTAGCATCAACCTGTGTGATGATTTGTTTGTCTTCTGCATTCTGACTCCCTGCACAAAAAGAATTTTTGTCAGCTTCCTTCACTGATGTGTTTATGTCCCGAAGAATAACATCTCACAAGCTGCAGAGACTCAAATATCTGTAGGTTGGTATGATTTGTAATGTTAAATTCCTATGTAATGCATGTTTTTGTAGGTACATATGCATCAAAAGGCCTCTTATTGATATATGTTTGTGTACATAAAATGGTTGAAATTGACAATCTCTGTCAAAGTCAGGCACAATGACATTGACATTATTCACAGTTGCCCTCCTGGACTCCTGGACAAAGCAATCTAACCCTGTCTATGATTCCTTTTCTTCCTTCCTTCCTTCCTTCCTTCCTTCCTTCCTTCCTTCCTTCCTTCCTTCCTTCCTTCCTTCCTTCAATCTAACCCTGTCTATGATTCCTTTTTTCCTTTCCTTTCCTTCCTTCCTTCCTTCCTTCCTTCCTTCCTTCCTTCCTTCCTTCCTTCCTTCCTTCCTTCCTTCCGTCAAAGTCAGGCACAATGACATTGACATTATTCACAGTTGCCCTCCTGGACTCCTGGACAAAGCAATCTAACCCTGTCTATGATTCCTTTTCTTCCTTCCTTCCTTCCTTCCTTCCTTCCTTCCTTCCTTCCTTCCTTCCTTCCTTCCTTCCTTCCTTCCTTCCTTCAATCTAACCCTGTCTATGATTCCTTTTTTCCTTTCCTTTCCTTCCTTCCTTCCTTCCTTCCTTCCTTCCTTCCTTCCTTCCTTCCTTCCTTCCTTCCTTCCTTCCTTCCTTCCTTCCTTGCTTCCTTCCTTCCTTGCTTCCTTCCTTTCTTGCTTCCTTCCTTCGTTCCTTCCTTGCTTCCTTCCCTCCCTCCTTCCTTCCCTCCCTCCTTCCTTCCCTCCCTCCTTCCTTCCCTCCCTCCTTCCTTTCCTCTCGAACTCCTTTCTTCATTTCTTATTTTTTCCTCCTTCCTTCTTTTATTTCTTTCTTCCTTTCTTTCATTGAATTGTCATGAATGCACAGCTAAAACATTTTTCATGATTGGGTTTCAGTCATACAATGTTCCAGCACCAGTGTACATTTCCTACCACCAATGTTCCATTTTCCTCCCTCCTACCCAGCCTGCCTCTATGGAAAATATGACAAATACTTTTTCTCTCCTCCCTCTCTCTCCTCTCTCTCTCTCTCCCTCTCTCTCCTTCCCCTTTCCTCCTTCCCTTCCTTTCCTCTCCCTCTTTCTCTCCCTCTCCCCCTCTCTCTTTCCCTCTCTCTCTCCCTCTCTCTCTCTCTACCCCCACTTCTCCTTTTAAGCACTGAGCTTTGCCATACTGTTCCTGAAAGGATATCATGCTTATCACTTACCTCTTTTTCAGTACCCAGTTTTTGTCCAGAGTGATAATTTCCAACTGTCATTGTCATAGTGGTCCCTCCTCTGTCCTAATGCACTCCCCCACCAACCCTTATACTTTTTATTACCTTACACTTGGGGTTAATTTTTAATCCAGTTTTTTTCTATGATAGTGGTTCTTCATGGACTGGAGCAATAGCACAGCAGATAGGGCTTTTGCCTTGCACTCAGCCGACCTGGGTTCCATTCCTCTGTCTCTTTCGGAGAGTCCGGCAAGTTACCGAGAGTATCCCGCCCACATGGCAGAGCCTGGCAAGCTACCTGTGGTGTATTCGATATGCCAAGAACAGTAACAAGTCTCACAATGGAGACGTTACTGGTGCCCGCTCGAGCAAATCGATGAGCAACGAGACGACAGTGCAACAGTGCTACGGTGGTTCTTCACAAACACCTCTGCATTTTTAATGGAAAAATTCGTTTATAAAGATAGGCTACTTAAACATCTACATCTTTCCTGCTGGGGCAATTGAGAGTTATTGCTGTTTTATCCATCATATTTCTGGCTGCAAGAGTTTAAGAAAAATTTTACTTGTATTGATATCTGCAAACAAACAAACAAAAAATGTCTTGTGGGCCCAAAGAACTGAGACCAAAATCCAGTTCAATGAGATGGGGAGAGAGATTTTATTCCAAATTTTACAACATCATAGGTGGATATGGCAGCGCAGGATTTTAATGAGAAGTTTCTCCAGTAAATGAACATTTTAGTTTGTTTCTTTTGGGGCCACACCCAGCTATACTCATGGCTGACTCCTGACCTCACTCTGGGATGACTCTGGCGGGCCTCAGGGAACTCAGTATGGTACTGAGACTCACACCCAGGTCTGCTGCATGAAAGGCAAATGCCTTACCTGCTGTATTATTTCTCAGCCCATGAATGAATTTTTTCAAAACATTTACGCCAGTGTTGTCAATTATGACTTTTAGTAACAAAATCTTTTTTCTTACATATAATAAAATGGTGACAGTTTATCTAAGTCATAGCAGAGACCTACAGGAAATGTGAAAAACCTTTTCCTGAATGTGCTTTGCCTTGGTGACATGCCGACAGCTTTTCTCGTTTTGTTGAGAACCTTCTTCCACTTTTTATCTGTTAAATTCGCACTTGTCTTGCAGAAGTCAGCTAATATTTGAGCCCATATAATTATGTTGACCACAAATCGGTTCACTCCAGCTGCCCCCCATGGTATCCCTGCATGGCTCACCAGCCTCACATACCCATAATGTCTGTTCTGCCCTGGAAATAGTCATGGAACCTTTGCCTTGAGTCATGGGCAAGGGAGGTCAGAAGGATGTGCCCTTGCCCTGTGCCTCCAGTTTACACTGTGCAGACAGGCTGGCCGGGAGAAGTCTGGGAACCCAGACATGCTGTGTCTTAGTCACTAGCCTGCGCAGTCAAAAGGGACAAAACTCAACCCAATGCAAGGTCTAATCCTGGTGCCCAATATGCAACAGTCTTTTCCATTCCCAATTCCCAACAGCCGCCAGCTGTTGGAATCTGTGGAAGCTGACAATGTTTACTAATTCACTGTATTCCCACCTGTCTCAGGGTTCATGGGTCACTATCCCTTCATCACCTCAATTTACGAACAATGCCCCCCAGTTCTGATCGCCAGACATGTCTGTCTGCCTTGTGGCTTCTCTCCGCTTGCCAGCTCTTCCTTCACAACTCACCATGGGGGTGGAACATTGCATAGGACACAGTGCTGGGTTTTGTGAACCTAGGCAGACGGGCAGGATGTGGAGAGGCTGACCCCACGGGGTTCCAGCTCTGCCAATCTCCATCTGGGCCAACAGCAGACTCCCCAATGGCAGGCAGAGACCAGCTTTGTCAACACAGTCTTGCAGATGTGGGAGAGAAGGAAGACGGCAAATGATGATAAGGCTGAGATGCCAAAATTTCTGAGTTAAAATAATAGGTCATTCTCTAAAGTCAGGGATCCTCTGTCCCTCTGAATTATGCCCTGTGAAATATGTGAATATACAAAAACTCTGCTTGTCTGATATGTAGGTGATAGATGTATTGGTAGTAGGGCGGGTATGTAAGGCTAACAGCTAGTGGGAAGTCTTCACGTTTTTCAGTCCCTGGAGGCCTGGGTGTAAATCTTTTGACTTCGGTTCTTCATGGCAACCTCAGACAATCGCTCCACCCCTATGTCTGAGTTATGTCAGTTTAGAAATGAATTTGTTGATGAAGGTTATGAGGAGAATTGAATCAAAGAGCATATTTCATGTGATGGGCACCTGCTCACCTCCCCATGGAGACACTGTTTCTAAAACACAGTCCTATTGCATTTCCAGGGCCAATTGTCCAAAGCAGAGGAAAGCTTATTCCATATAGCACAAAAGCCTTAAGGTAGGCTTTTGTGCTATATGGAATAAGCTTTCTATATAGCTTATTATATTTTGAAGAGACAGCTTTGATGTAGGTTAAAATTAAAATTAAGTTACCTTTTTGAGGCTGATCAGAGGAAGATTGTTGTGATGACATGGGTGGGAAGAACAACGGGTTTAAAGAGAAGAAAACTGAAGAGAAGAACTGGAGTAGAGGTCTGAGCACATGCATTGCAGGACGGAGGTCCCAGTTCTGTATCCACCAATACAGGATCCCTCAAACCCTCACAGGAGTGACTCCCAAGCACTGAGCTGGGGGTTGTGTCCAAGCAACACTAGCTGTGGCCCTATAGCAAAGAAACAAAAAGTGTCACAAGGAAACAACATAAAAAGAAATTAGCATGAGCTTTCATAAGGCAGTGAAAGAGGGTTATTTGACATTAAGGGGTGCTCCTTCCACTCTGAAGGGTAAGAGGATTTGTTAGGAGGGGGCAAAAGGAGAGAACTCAGCAAGCCAGCCCCAGGAGCACCTATTTTCTCTTTATCCACATGTCCTCAGGTGAACCCTAAGATAGGCATGGGGAACTGATAACTCACAAACTCCATGGAACTGAGAAACTACTAGAATGAGGTCAGTTCCTTTTTCCTTGGGCAGAGTGGAAAGTTTGTGAAGAATGGCTGCTTAGAGACTTGGAGTGTCCCTGACTTCAGCCTGGCTGCCAGGGGGAGAACACAGGGCAACCCCACCCCACGTCCTGGACATCCCAGGTAAAGTAGCGTGCCTTGTCTTTTAAGCTGCCAAGGTCTTCAGTAACGCTAAGAAGCACAGTTCAGGAGGAAGGGGATCAGAAACCAAAGGCTACAGATGCAGAGAGCTGGGAGCAGAGGCTGAAGCACAGAGGACAGCCAGGCTGGGAGCCCAGTGCCGGGGGCAAGGGGAGGCCAGGGCAGAGGCCACAAGGACTCCTTGAAGCCCCTTCCCCCAGCATGGTGCAGTTACAGGAGCTGCCTGGAGACTCGGGCCCCATTGGCTGGTGGGAAAGAGAAGAGGAGGAGGAAGCAACCGCAAAGGACTGATGTTTTCCTCCAAATAAGTGATGTTAACATGAAAGAGCCTGTTTGAAAGCAGAGAGATACAACTGTCTTCAATGTGAAAATTAAATATGTTCTTTCTCCCTGGACCAAGAGAGAACTACTGCTGCCGAGAGAACTGAAAGAAAATAGTTCATCATCATTCTTTGCAGATCCAAGTACAACCAGTAAATTTCAATGACTGCTCCATGCTCAAATGCCAGCATTATTTCTCTTATTTTGAATTATTGTAGCACTGTAGCGCTGTCATCCCATTGCCCACCAATTTGCTCAAGCAGGCACCAGTAACGTCTCCATTGTGAGGCTTGTTGTTACTGTTTTTGATATATGAATATGCCACAGGTAGCTTGCCAGGCTCTGCCGTGTAGGCAGGGATACTCTCGGTAGCTTGCCAGGCTCTCCGAGAGGGAAAGAGGAATCGATCTGGGTCGGCTGCATGCAAGGCAAATACCTTACCCGCTATTATCGCTCCTGGTTTGAATTACTACATTTAATTATTCCAACCTATGAAAATAACATTTTTGAATGACTCAGGCTAATAGAAATTATTACTTTTATGTGGCCGAGATGCAGAAAAGCGTTCCCTTTCTTCAGACCCAAGGTAAACTCTTTTTGAAGGGAAAGGTCTGTGCTGTGTTTGGAGGGCAATACTCTCTGGCCAGAACATGCTGCAATCTTATCTCTTCCTCTCCTCACACTTAGTGTTTCCCATTGGGCTTACCTAGGCTCGTACGTCTAGGAGAGACAAAGCACACAGAGGTGCTTCTAGGAGGATGGGCGCCTACATGCAAAGCAGAGCTGAGCGAAAGAATCCCTGTCCTTGTTGGCTTCTTTGTCCCTCCCCCCTGAATACACTGACCCGAGACTCCCTCGCTCCTGACATCTCAGGATTAGAATTTTTTTATTATTCCATTAGCCAAGTAGTGGCAACAAGCAACATAAAACAAATTATTGTGGGCCCGTTATGGGAGCAAGTTGAGGGGTGGTTGGGAAGATGGAGGCAATGGCGAAGGGTGATAGTGGTGGTGGGATTGGGGTTGGAATATTGAATGCCTGGAACAAATCATCATCAACAACCACAGTGGTTTTTGTTTTGTCTTTCTTTGTTTTGCTTTTGCTTTTTGGATCACACCCAGCAATGCACAGGATTACTCCTGGCTCACGCACTCAAGAATTACTCCTGGCGGTGCTTGGGGGACTATATGGGATGCTGGGAATCAAACCCGGGTCAGCCATGTGCAAGGCAAATGCCCTACCTGCTGTGCTATCGCTCGATCCCATCACAGTGTTTGCATAATGTAAGAAAAAAAGAAAAAGATGAAAAAGCACAACTCTGACCCACCTCCAGTGAACAAACTACCCCTCTCCCAAAACAAGCCTTGGGGACAGACTTCTAGTCAACCTTTGCTAGCTGACTGAAAACAATACTTTAGGGCAGAAAAGGCAGATGGAATAGAGAACGGATCACTAAGAAAATGATGGCTGGAGGAATCAGTCGGGATGGGAGACGTGTAGCAAAAGTTGATAATGGACCAAACATGATGACCTCTCAGTGTCTGTGTTGCAAGCCATAATGCCCCAAAGTAGAGAGAGAGTATGGGGAATATTGTCTGTCATGGAGGCAGGGGGAGGGCGCTAAAAGGGGGGGTATACCCGGGATATTGGTGGTAGGGAATGTGCACTGTTGGAGGTATGGGTGTTTGATCACTGTGTGATTGTAACCCAAATATGAAAGCTTGCAATTATATCACGGTGATTCAAATTTTAAAAAAGAAATCAAATTTTAAAAAAGAAAAGGTCCCTTGAGGGTGTTATGAGCTGAGAGCCTTCTGGTTTCATCTCCCCTCCACTCCGTGCGCAGTGCTCTGCCCAGCAAGCTGACCAGTCTCTGTTCTCAGACTCCCCAGTTCTTCCCTGACTCACGCCTGTGAACTTGCCAGTCACGCTTTAGGATGTTCTTTCCTAACCTCAATCTGTCACCTCCTCAAAAGACTTTCCTTGACCACCTTCTATAGAACAACCCTTTATCCTACCATCTCACTTTATCCCTTCCTATCACTTTCTCAGTCAGAAATTAGATCCTTGGTTGAATTCTGTTCCCATTGTCTCCCTTTCCCCCAGCAGAATATTAGTGCCAGCAAGGCAGAAACACTATCTGTTGTGTACCCTAGCACTCCGGACATAGGAAGCCCCCTCCCCACATAAATGTTGACTGAATGGGACATAAGAAGTCCCCTATAAATTTTGATGTATTCATGTTTTTTTAAGATTTGTGATAAGGAGAAAAAAGAACTTTCCCTAAATACCAAGTAGAGAGGGACCAGGAAATAAAGAAAAAGTGGGAGAATTACTAACTGCCACATTATTTGGGATGAAAACAAGCAGAGAAGTGAAAATCTGAATGCTTAATTACAAAATGTGAGCAAAGACAGTTTTGAACCAGAAATAGGATTATGTCCTCAGGAAGCAGATGGATTCTAAAATGCCAAGGATAGCGACTTCACACCCCCTTAAGACCTGTGCCCAGTTCCTTGTTGGAAGGACAGCATGATTTTTTTTAACCTTTCCCAAGAACTCTTCAACCAGAAACACTTCAAATGAAGTACAAAAGAGTCAGAGGATCCTTGCCATGTAGAGCATCTGGGTAGAAATAAGAACATCTGTTCTCAGCATGAACTCTATTAGCTTCATCATTTGGCTTTCAGAGAAAAACCCGTACAATTATGATACATGAGCGTAATTGGTGGCAAGGTAGTAACTTGTTCTCCACAGCAGGCTGTTCACCCAGGGCTGATGTGGAGACCAGGGAGGGAAGCTCATGTGCCAAAGGACTAGAGATACGCTAACAACTATAGCACCACTATCTGTATGCATGCAGCCTTGAGGCTTGAGGCTCACGGAGTCAGAGGAAAGTGTGAACTCAAGGAGGAAGAGGACAGAGAAGAAGAGAGGAGAGGTGGGTGTGAAACATGGGAACGTTTGCACAGACCTGAGCCAGACAAAAGAGCATATAAGTGAGATGGGGGGTGGGGGGATAAAGAGACAGAGACAGAGACAGAGAGACAGAGAGAGGCCTACCCAGTAACAGGAGCAGCCATGTTCTAGCATTAAAATCATAGCATCCAGATTTGACCCCCACCAACACTTCTGCTCAGATGATATGACCTCAGGGAACTTACCTAACCATTTTTATTTGAGTTTCCTCAATGCACAAGAGGTGGACACTGTGGGTGGAATTTACCCCAGAAATCCATGTGGAGTCTTAAAAAAGCTAATGAGGCCAGAGAAGTAGTCCGGAGAGTAGGACGAATCCCTTGCACAATCTACCCTGGTTTGAGTCCCTGTTACCATGTAGTGTCCCCTGAGCAGAGCCAGGGGTCACTCCTGAGCACAGTCAGGAATAGCCCCCGAGCAGACCAGGTGTCCCCCACTCCCATACAGTAGGAAGGTAGAGTAAATAAGTTTGGACGTTGGGTCAAATTCAGTGGTGCTTAGGCTTATTCCTGGCTCAGGGATCTCCCCTGATGGTACTCAGGGGCCCATATGCAGAACTAAGGTTCTAACTGGGATACATGCAGAGAAAATGCCTTAAGGCTTGACTATCTCTCCAGCCCTGAGAGAGTGTGTTTCTAGTACTAAAACAGAGAGAGATTATGCCTGGTGATTGCCCTCTAAGAAAACTGAGAAGATGATGTTGCCATTTATGTCAAATGGCATCTTGGGAGTGGTCCCTTGGATATTTAGCCACACAGGTGTCTGTTTTCTGAGCCCTATTTTTCACATGGAGAAGCAGGATAACAGTAGGCACATGATAATGGCACACGTGAAATGAAATGGAACAGCAACAAGGGCAGCATAAGGCCTGATACATAGAGAGGACTCAAAGAATGAAGCTAATATTATCATTGCTCTAAGCATGATTATTTCTAGATTTCATCTGATGCAGTGCTCCAGGGTGGCTTAAGAGCAGTTCAAATCTTACTTCTGGAAATTACCAGGGAAAGTCGTCAGCATATCATCTTCTTTCTCTGCCTCTCACCTAGTTCACACCAGTTGCAAATCTTCTCAACTCCATTTAAGACCTTCTCTCCTCCACTCTGTCTTCTGCAACCCCATCTACCAACCCCAGGATGTTCAGGGCTCACCAGGGAGATGCTTCAGCCCCTACTGGAGCCTCTCTTCAGAGGTTCCTGCTGTGGGTTCATACAACCCACCCCCTGCAGATGTTTTGCAGCCTCTCTTCAAGATGCTGCACTTATATGAAAATTTGATTCATGTACATACTTCCCCCTTCTGCTGTATAGTATAATAATACTTGCTTTTATCTAAAAACATAATTTGGGCCAGAGATATTAAACAGGGATTAAGACACTTGCTTTGCATGGGAGCTGACCATGGATTCAATTTCTGACGCCACAGGATTGACCCCTGGGTACAGAGGAAAAAAAGAAAGAATGCAGCAAAGACAGGGAGGAGGGAGGGAGAAAGAAAGAAGGGAAGAAAGAGAGAGGGAAGGAAAGGAAAGAAGAAAAGGAAGAAAGGAGAAAAGACAAAAGAATGATAGAAAGAGAGATAGAGAGAAAGTGAGATTTAAAATATTGAAATTATTTACCAATTGGTTAGAAAGACATTTCCCAAACTTCCCAGATGTTCTTCCAGTAGTCTCTGTAATTAAAACAAGGTGGAGAGGCGAGCAGGGTCAGAAAATGCTTGTATACTTGAACTACAGATGTCAAGAAAATGCTTGGATTAAAAAGCTAAGAATTCGGGACTCCTTGTCCTTCACTCTCGGAAGAGAGCATAACACAACACAGCCACAGCCATGCTGTTGGACCTTGCACCAGGCTGTTTCATTTGGGGCACCCCGGAGGGGGTCAGGTGAGACCCCTCCCCACCCTAAGGGACCAGCCCCAGCGGCCGGAAACCTCCAGAACTCAACTGCTTCCATGTTCAAGGCCGCTCCCAACATGCTCAGGCCAAGTCTCACTCACTAGTAAACCTATTCCTGGACCACGTGTCTGCATCTGTGGGCGCTCAACCTCTCATATCGCACACTGCTCATGCTCCAAGAGTAGTGCACAGCATTGGATGAGTTTTAAAGTAGAAGGCAAGCAACTTAAAGGGAAATATATTTTCACATATATATATATATATACATATACATACAAGGCTCAACCCTTAACAACATATTAGTAATCTCTTCTAGAAGGGCTAATGGCCTCTGAGTGAAATTCAACAATCTTCATATACTCTCCTCTAAGGATAGTTTTTTGGATCATTTTCAGTGGTTTATTCATAACAAATAATACAAAATAAATTATTTCAATTCTGCTTTGGGACAAAGATTGGGGTTCAGGATGGAAACATCCAAAATATGGTGGTGGGAAGGTGTGATGATGGTGGGATTGGTGTTTGAATATTAAATGTAATCAAATATTGTGAACTACTTTATAAAAATTAAATTAAATTTTTTAAAAAGCTAAGAATTCAGGTGCTAAGAGACAGAACAAGTGACAGGGCATGTGGCTAGCTTATAAAAAGTCAACTCCCCACACCATGTGGCTTCTGAAGTACCTCCAAGCGCAGCCCTGGGTGTGGGCAGGACAGGCCCGACACCACCAGGTCAAGCTCTACCTCAGTGACCCGGGCTCCTAATAGGTATGCCCCTTGAGGAAAAAACTAATGATTTGGAATTTGTAGTATATAAGCATGGTAATGATTGGCACATTGGTAAGGGGAGGTCTCTGTCTGTTTGAGAGGAAATTTTTTGCAGCACTGGGGATCGAAACCAGATCTCATGCACTCAAGGCATGCCTTTGCAACTAAGCAATAGGCCCTGCCCCACAACTGGCAAGTTGGGATGGCTGGAGGGCGCTTGTCCTTTTCTCAGTTTCCAAGAATGGGAACTAATACTGTCTTTGGAGCTTACTGTTGAGAAGATGAAAACACAGAGGCACAAAGGAAGTGCTTCCTAGACTCAACCAAGCAGCTACCAGTCAGCACTACTACAAAATTCAGGGCTGGTTTGGATTTGTTTCTTTGCCAGGAAGAACAAGCGCTTACAGTTTGAAGGATCCCGTGTGCCCTAGTAGATACCAGGAAAGAACATCCTCTAAGTCGAAAAAGCAAGGCCAGCGCTCCTGGGCCTGCCTGGATATTAGCCTCACACGCAACACCCTGCCCCAACCCACTGACTCATCCCATGTATCCAAGTGTGTCCACACAGGGCTCTGGCCTTGGACTCCAAACCCCCAGGCCTCTTGGCAGACCTGGGTTCAATTCCCAGCATTCCATACGGTCCCTTGAGCCTGCCAGGAGTAAGCCCTACGCACTGCTGGGTGGGACCCCCAGACAAACAAACAAAAATCAGGCTCCTGGTAGCTTCCTTTTCAGCAGCAGCACAAAAGAACATCCACCTTTTCCTACCTTCCCTCAACCAAGGTTCACCCGTGATCCTCTGGCAGTGTCCAAACCCCCAACAGTTTTCCCATTACTGCTGCCAAGAAGCTGGGTCCTACTGTCCCATGGAGGGGGAGTGAGCGCGAGTTAGTGGTCCCCACACCTCAGCCAGTCATGTGCAGCCTCTCAGCGAGCTGCGCTGTGGCGCAGGGACATCTGGAAGCTGAACATTCTCACCAAATATATGTTTTATTGCACCGTGTGCCCTGGGGGTGCTGTGGACTGGGCTGACATCCTGCTCAAAGATAACAAGTCACACTCCACTCTCCGCCAACACAGGGCCTCAACGTGAGCTGTTCGCAGGCACAAAGGGAGGGGCCTGTTCTGCTTCTGACTTCTGTCACTGTTCATCAACAGGTACCAGCATCTCACAAACCTCTTAACCATCACTCCCTTTTCCTGGGCCCCACCTCCTAAAGGAAGATATTTTTCCTTTACTTGTAACACCGTTTTCCTCTTTCCAGTTTTGTTTCCTGATTTCAGGGTAAGAACCATCCATGCAGATGAGTAAGGGAACAGCCTGGCATAGGGAAGAAAAACCCATCCAGAATTGTGGGGCCCAAGAAATTCAGAGAGGCATGGCCTTGGCCCTGAAACTTTGTGACTGGCACGGAGCAATGCTCCTAGAAGTTAGCACTCTGAACTTAAACCTAAGAATTTCCCTGAGCCTTTTCTGGAGCCAAGACACTCCTTTAAAATTTTACAACAAAAGCATTCAGTTCTTCCACCCACCCAATGCACAACAAAAAATGATCATTTAGGACAGAGTGGGGAACCCCTCTAAGCCAAAAAGGCCATTTTGATCTTTTTGACACCATTCATGATTCATATGATACAGGAAGAAAGGCTGCAAACAGCTGGTGAGAGGCATCTGAGTTTGCCCAGTTGGTGCTCAGGCAAGACTATGGGATTATGCATTTTATTCAGTCCATACCCTAACCCTAACCCTAACCCTAACCCTAAACCTAACCCTAACCCTAGCCCTAGTCCTAGCCCTAACCCTAACCCCAGCCCTAACCCTAAACCCTAACCCTAACCATAATGACTGGAGTGATAGCACCACAGGTAGGGTGTTTGCCTTGCACAAGGTCAACCTGGGTTCGATTCCTCTGTCCCTCTCGGAGAGACCAGCAAACTACCGAGAGTATCCCACCCGCACGGCAGAGCCTGGCATGCTCCCTGTGGTGTATTCGATATGCCAAAAATAGTAACAAGTCTCACAATAGAGACGGCACTGGTGCCCTCTCGAGCAAATAGATGAACAACGGGATGACAGTGCTACAGTGCATTCATTTCATGGGCCAGATGTTCCCCACCTCTGGATTCGGGGAGAGTTTACAGGAACAGGAACAGATATAGGTTTGTATCCCAGTAGTTGTGCTCATTAGTCAAGGGGTCCTGAGCAAGTTACTTGACTTCTCTAGGATTCAATTTCTTATCTGAACAAAAGAGTGGAGATAGGGTGAAAGAGTAAAAGGGTCAAAGCACTTGCCTTCCTTGTAGCTGACCATAATTCCACCCTTGGTACCCTGAGCACCACGAGGGCTGATCCTTGAGCACAGAACCAGGAGTAAGCCCCAACCATAGCCAGATGTGGCCCACCAAAAAATGAAATTAAACTTAGGGATAGTTAAACAATTCTTATGGGAATTTATAAAAAAGAGTTACACTATATAATGCATGAAAATTCATGAAAACTTACAGCATATATAGTAACTACTGTATTCAAATGAGACATCCGTCCTATTTGTGTATCTCTTTTAAAATTATCCTTCCAAGCCTTCTCTGCCAAGATTTAAGCACAGAGGCCACACGTGTGCGGCCTTTCAGCTGCTGCACAAGCATGATTCCAGAGGCCAGCTAAACTACTTTGGGCACAAGCAGCTTCTTGCAGAAATGTCTCTAAACTGTGAACTGAGCCACGGCCCCATGTCGCACCAGGAGGGGAAGGGTTTTCTTCTCTTGGCTTTTCCTTTCCGGACATGGCATGGTGGCCACCATTTTATAAGCACCACAAAGGGAGGTACAAGCTTGCAGTGATGTAATTTCTGGCAGAAATTTCCCTGGACGTAGTTACTAAAATACAGAAATCCAAAACCATGTGGCCACAACAGCCTCATATCTCTTAATTGTCAGCAATGGAAAACAAACTATCAAATGCTTCCTTTTCAAAAGGTCTGACTTTTGGGAGAAGCTCCAAACAATAATAGTGAGTTTTTTGTTAAAATATTGAATGTAATCAAAGTAAAGTGAAATCTATCAGCTACACAGGTGGGGGAGGGTTGGGGGGAGGTATACAGAGGTTCCTGGTTGTGGAATATGTGCACTGGTGAAGGGATAGGTGTTGAGCATTGTATAACTGAGACTCAAGCCTGAAAGCTCTGTAACTTTCCACATGGTGATTCAATAAAAAAATTTTTTTAAAAATTATCCTTCCAAAAAGGCACAAGGTGGGGACACAGTTCAGATTCCTTTGGTCACTTCCAACTTTGGCTGTAAGTAGTTCCCTCCAAGAAGATTTCTGCTCCCTTCCTATCTCCTTGCCAACACCCATCCAAAAGGGCCTCTGTTGCCATCTTACAGGCACAGGACCTGCCCTCTACTCCTTCACCTACCCTTTGGTGGTGAGGACCATGCCTCTCCCTCCTCAGGAGCACTGGGAGGCAGATCCTCCATTCCAGGCCCTCTCCTATTTGCTTGCTGAGTGAAATTCTGGCCTTAACTCTGGCAACTTAAAAAAAAAACTAAACTATTGATTTCATGGACTGAGATCTTTGAAGATTTTCAAAGTCTCAGAAGGCTTCTCAGTTAGAGAAGTTCAAAGAATGCATTCATTGAGTAGCTGGTTCTGCTCCCCAAAGTCATTTACACTTCAGTCAGGAAAGGCCAGGGGATAGGTGGTTCACGGGGGAGCTCTCGCCTCTTCACAGACCGTCTGATAGCAGAGCAAGAAAGGAGCTGCCTTCCACTGGCCGGCACTTCAGAGCCCGTGGACGCCAGGAGCATGAAACAAGCCTTTCCTCTCACACAGGGTGGACCCAATTCTTGCTCCAGATAGCAAAGTGTACTGTGTGCATAGGACCAGCAATGCTGGCTTGACCCCTGGGTGGGGGAGCCACATGCCATATCTTAAGGCTTTGAGTCACCCTTCTGCACTGAGAGCACTGGGTCCTGGGAATTCTGACAGCAGAAGCATATCAAGTTTCCTCAGATTTATGCCAACTGATACCATTTAGTTTTGTGGATGCTAAGAAAGCCTGCACCCTGAAAAAGGCAAAGGACAAACCCGAGAAAGCCATATTGCAGCTGGAAAGAGAGCATATGTGATTGAACACTTGCATTGCACATAACCAATCTGCTTTAGATCTCTAGCACCATATTGTCTCTCAAACTCTAATATTGGAGTGGTCTCAGAGCACAGAGCCAGGAGTAACCCCTGAGCCAGCCAGGTATGGCCTACCCACTGCCCCCACTCTCCAACCTTCCAAATATGAAAACCACGCTAAGCCAGGGTATTTTCACAAGTAGCAACAATGACTTGCATGTTGTAAGGCACTGCATTTAACTCCTGTCACCGCAAAGCACATTCACTCCCTAATGTCCCTCCCTCCTTCCAGCCCCTAGTAACCAAAAGAAAACTGTGCCCATAATATATTTATTAAGAGGCCAGAGATATAGTACAGTGAGGAAGGTGCTGCCTTGCATGTGGCTGACTTGGGTTTAATTCACAATACTACATATGGTCCCCCAAGCCCTGACAGAAGTGATCCCTGAGGACCAAGCCAGGAGTGAGCCCAAACACTGTAAACCAAAAACACTGTCACCGTCATCCTGTTGCTCATCAATTTGCTTGAGTGGGCACCAGTAACGTCTCCATTGTGAGACTTATTGTTACTGGTTTGGGCATATGGAATACACCACGGGTAGCTTGCCAGGCTCTGCTGCGTGGGCGAGATACTCTCGGTAGCTTGCCAGGTTCTCCGAGAGGGACAGAGGAATCGAACCTGGGTTGGCCGCATGCAAGGCAAATGCCCTACCCACTGTGCTATCGCTCCAGCCCTCAGTTCTTAAGAAATTCATGCTATGTAAAGACTTTTTGAAATATTTTTTTCCATACTGACCTAAAATTTCCCCCCTCCCCCTTTTTATGAGGCTTCCAAATAGAACCCTAATGAAAATACTGCTGCATTAAAGTAGACAGAAGATTGGAAGGTGAGAGGGCCATGGGTCAGAATCCCAGGAAACAGAAATGAAAAATGCCCCAGCACCTCCTGGGAAACTCTTGTGCATGATGACCCACAGCTCATTATACACAGAGAAGCTGTCCATCACTTGTCGCCGAGCAAAGAGGGTGCCATTCACTCTTATTAAGACATACAGAACTTGAGTTTTTGGCAAGTTTTCCTGAGATCCACATCAAAAATCACCAAGTGACAATAGTAAATTGCAATGCAACTGCAATGTTTGCAGATCTGACAAAATAGAAGCTAGCCTCATGGCTGCTCGGAAGTAAGGGTATTGGCCACCTCACACCACAGAGAATGGCACGTATCCAAAAGAACAAAAGCAACCGCTGTTGGAGAGGATGTGGAGAGAAAGGGACCCTCCTACACTGCTCGTGGGAATGCTGACTGGTTCAGCCCTTTTGGAAAACAATATGGATGCTTCTCAAAAAATTAGAAATTGAGCTTCTATTTGATCCAGCAATACCACTTCTGGAAATATATCCCGGAGAAACAAAAAGATATAGTCAAAATGACATCTGCACTTATATGTCCATCGCGGCACTGCTTACAATAGCCAGAATCTGGAAAAAACCCGAGTGCCCGAGAACAGATGACTGGTTAAAGAAACTTTGGTACATCTATACAATGGAATACTATGCAGCTGTTAGAAAAGATGAAGTCATGAACTTTGCATATAAGTGGATCAACATGAAAAGTATCATGCTAAGTGAAATGAGTCATAAAGAGAGAGACAGACATAGAAAGATTGCGCTCATCTGTGGAATATAAAATAGCAGAGTAGGAGACTAACACCCAAGAATAGTAAAAATAAGTACCAGGAGGTTGGCTCCATGGCTCGGAAGCTGGCCTCACATGCTGGGGGAAATGGCAGTTCAGATAGAGAAGGGAACATCAAGTAAGCTCTGGTTTGAGGACCCATTCAGGAGGGGAGATGCATGCTGAAAGTAGACTATAGATTGAACACGATGGCCACTCAATACTCCTATTGTGGACCACAACACACTAAAGGAGACAGAGAGAACAAAAGAGAATGCTCTGCCACAGAGGCAGGGAGGGGGGTGGGAGGAGGGGGGATGGTATAGGGAGGTGGGAGGGATACTGGGTTCACTGGTGGTGGAGAATGGACACTGGTAGAGGAAGGGGTGCTCAAACATTGTATGAGGGAAACACAAGTATGAAAATGTGTAAATTTGTTGCTGTACCCTCATGGTGATTCACTAATTAATAAATAAAAAATAAAAATAAAAAAGTGAAAGAAGTAAGGGTATTGGGGCAAAGTTAAAACTGGGAACGTAGTGGGGATTGATCAGAACTTGGTACTGGAAGCAAACAACTTGTCCCAGAAGCTCTAGCTTGGGAGGGACCCACATTCTCGAAAAGGGCAGCTTCAACCCATCAGCCCAAGTAGTTTGCTCTCAATTATCCACCCCTTGTGTAATTTCAGGAAAAGTTCTCAGTAAATTGCAGATTTTTTGACACTTAACTCAGACGAAATGAGTTGTCCAACAGTGATTTCATGCCCAAGTAAACTTTCATCTTTCACTTTCAGCCTTGTCTTTCCCTTCTTGCAGAGAAAAAGGATCCTGGCATTTTCCGAGAGAAAACAAACTCCCAACGCTGAAAGACTTAAGTTTTCAAGTTTGCTGAAAATGTTGAACCTAAGAAGGAGGTTCTCAAGTTCGCAAAGCACTTTCCTCCCACGTCCCGACGAAATCACCACTAACTCCAAAGACTCTGACTCAGAGAATGTGTATGCTTGAGCCTTGTCTCATAAACCCAGCACTTCCAAGTCCCCTGTTCGAGATTCCTCGCTAGCAAGCAACTCTGGTCAGGGCAAATAAGGTAAAGAGACCATTCAAGTTCAGCTGCTGAAGCTGTTTTCCTCTCTGCTGAAGTTTAGGTAGAGGCCAAACGGGCCGTTTCAACTATTGTCTTCAACTAAACTGCTGACAAGTTTGAAGTAAAAAGACTTGGCAGAATTTCAGACTCCAACAATAAGCAAACTGCAAGAAGAAATTGTGTTGCTGTTCAACAACTCTTCTGTCTTTACCTTGTAGCGTTCCGGAAAGTAGTGTACCTTTTGTCTGTGCCTGCTCCTAAGACTTCAGTGACTGGCAGAAATGCATCCAGACCCTGCATCAGGCTGAGTCATCTGGGGGCACCAGAGAGGGGCTCGTGAGACCACTACCCATCCTAACAAAGCCTGAGCAGCTGAAAAGCTCCACCCTCCACAATTACCGCCATGCTTATGGCCTGCATCCCTTGCTTGGGACAAGCCTCATTCATAAATTGATCTGTTAAAAAATTCAGGTAGGTGGGTTTTGTGAGAGAAATCTTGAGGTTCTCACAGAGTTGAGGATGGGCAACCCTCCCCCGCAGAGTCACTGTTCTTCCAGAAGCATGACAATTGTGTCCAGGAATGGCTTCATTAACTGCCCAGGATCTAGAGACTCATAAATAAACCTCGAAAGAAATCAACAAGTTGCAGAGATGCTCCTGGACCCCATGCCAGAAGAAGAAGAAGGAGAAGGAGAAGAAAAGAAGAAGAAGAAGAAGAAGAAGAAGAAGAAGAAGAAGAAGAAGAAGAAGAAGAAGAAGAAGAAGAAGAAGAAGAAGAAGAAGAAGAAGAAGAAGAAGAGGAAGAGGAAGATGAAGGAGGAGAAGGAGAAGAAGAAGGAGGAGGAGGAGGAGAAGAAGAAGAAGAAGAAGAAGAAGAAGAAGAAGAAGAAGAAGAAGAAGAAGAAGAAGAAGGGGAGGAGGAGGAGGAGGAGGAGGAGGAGAAGGAGAAGACGGAGTCAGCTAAAATAAATATATCAAAAGGAAGGTTTATTCGAATGCCCCAGAACGGATGACTGGTTGAGGAAACTTTGGTACATCTATACAATGGAATACTATGCAGCTGTTAGAAAAAAGGAGGTCAAGAATTTTGTAGTCAAGTGGATGGGCATGAAAAGTTTCATGCTGAGTGAAATGAGTCAGAAAGAGAGAGACAGACATAGAAAGATTACACTCATCTATGGTATATAGAATAACAGAGTGGGAGACTAACACCCAAGAACTGTAGAAATAAGTACCAGGAGGTTGACTCCATGGCTTCGAGGCTGGCCTCACGTTCCGGGGAAAGGTCAACTCAGAGAAGCGATCACCAACTACATTGTAGTCGAAGGCCATGTGGGGGAAGGGAGTTGCGGGCTGAATGAGGGCTAGAGACTGAGCACAGCGGCCACTCAACACCTTTATTGCAAACCACAACAGCTAATTAGAGAGAGAAAACAGAAGGGAATGCCTTGCCACAGTGGCAGGGTGGGGTGGGGGGGAGATGGGATTGGGGAGGGTGGGAGGGACACTGGGTTTACGGGTGGTGGAGAATGGGCACTGGTGAAGGGATGGGTTCCAAACTTTGTATGAGGGAAGTATAAGCACAAAAGTGTATAAATCTGTAACTGTACCCTCACGGTGATTCTCTAATTAAAAATAAATAAATTAAAAAAAAAAAGACAAATCACAAAGCAGATTAATGTAGTGAAAAAGAAATGAGCTCTAAGTGAGACTGCATTAAAATCCCACTTCACCATTTATAAAACTAAAAAAAAAAAAAAAAGGAAGGTTTATTGGGGTTTATTGGACAGGAAGGGTCAGGGGTGAAGTTGTCCAAGAATCTTCTCAAGACCTGCACTGACTCCCAACATGCTCATGCTATGTCTTGGCCTGGTTCTTATCAGCTCTTCCATTTGGCAGACACTATGAACCCTGAAGATCTAGGGCCAGACATTCTTATAATTTTTGTCCAGGGACTTGACTCTCTTAGGCTTGAGAGATCGCTCAATGAGCTGGAGCACATATTTTGCGCTGCTGGGAGAAACTCCATGAGTTGTCCCTAAGAATCTTTAGTCTGACCCTAAAAAAATGAAAGTCAAACCAAAAAAATCAAACCCAAAGTTTTGTGGCCTAAGGAGAAAGAGCTTGTACTGGCTCCACCTGAACCCCATATCCACCTCTGGTCAATCACTATGTCAAGAGAATTGACCATTGTTTTCACTTCCCATTGCACATTGAGGGGCTTAGAAAAGTTCTCAAGGGTGGACTGAATGGATTAAGTGCTTCAATGCTCCAAATATCTCCAGTTCATTTTTCTAGTATCACATTCTCTCATTCCTCTTTTAAGAGTCATCTGGAGATCCATTGGGCCCACATGGATAATCTATGGTAATCACTCCATTTTCAACTCTGCCAAGTAAATTCTGAATGCAAAATTCCATTCTCCCATATAACAGTAACGTATGTTAAATGGCAAACACATATGTGAAAGTAAAGGATATTGACACTTTTAAATACTAGAGTATCATTAAATTTAAGGAAGGGGCATGATTCTAACAATTAGAACTAAATATGGGTGAATATTTAGTTAATAAATAGTTAATATTTAGTAAATTACTGTGAATATACACATTCACAGTATAGCTTGAGCGTGGGCTGGTGTGACGGACATCTCCGTAGAACAATATGGAAAGAGTAAAAAGGGTTACATTTCTTAGTGAAGGACAGATGTTATTTATTTGGGAGGAAAAAAGAAAGGAAAAAAGATAATAAAAAGTCTGTTATAAGGCAGTTTATATGTCATTATACATTTAAGTCACCAATCTACACATAAGTAGACACTTTTGGTAATAATTGTAACATTTTCCAGGCAAATGCTTAATATTTTTTTTTTTGCTTTTTGGGTCACACCCAGCGATGCTCAGGGGTTACTCCTGGCTTTGCACTCAGGAACTACTCCTGGCGGTGCTTGGGGGACCATATGGAATGCCAGGGATCGAACCCGGGTCGGCCGCGTGCAAGGCAAACGCCCTACCCGCTGTGCTATCGCTCCGGCCCCCTTAATATATTTTTAACAAATGAATGGAAAGAATGGTAGATCAAAGAATTAAGATGCTACCAAGTTTCACTGTATCACTATATCTATCACTGTCATCCAGTTGTTCTTCGATTTACTCGAGCGGGCACCTGCAACGTCTCTATTACACTCAGCCCTTAGATTTTAGCAGTCTCTCCTTACTCATCTTTCCCAACGATTGGAGGCTCTTTCAGGGTCAGGGGAATGAGACCTATCATTACTGTTTTTGGCATATCGAATACTCCACGGGGAGCTACCAAGCTTACCTATCCCAAAGTGCTAAAACATTGTTGGGCTTAACTATGAAAAACACAGAATTCAAGCCAAGGGATCAGGTTGATGTGAGGTAACAGAAGGCAGCCCAGAAAGAGGGAACTGGAATCTGGCTCAAAATCTTGTGTTTAGGTATACCAGGAATTGAGATAAACTAGGTTTAGCAGACAGGCTAAATGTAGCATCGATGGATGTAGGACTTGTTGGATGTAGGATTCTCCACTGCTAGTTCTGGCACAATGATTAGGGTTCAGACTCTTGTAACCATCCACAGAACCCTGGGTAATTTTGACCTTGGGTCATTTTCATCCCTTTTAGATGGTGGGGGGGTGGGGTGAGGTGGAGAGTTATTAAAGAAGAGAGGGGACTATCTAGGGGTGAAAATGGTGATGGCTGACACTCTCCATCCCACCCCACACTTAATACCTACCGCCAACCAACCTTCAGAATCCTCAAGACAATTGTTCAAGTTGAAACAGTCTTTCTAGAGTTAAATTACCTCAAAGGTGGCTTCTGATTGTTATATTTGTAGTTCTAAGGTTCAAATTTAGAAATACTGCTTAGGGCTAGGGGAGATCTAGACTCCCAATTTTAAAAGAATAAGGCTGTGTGAGGACAAAACCTCTTGGTGAAAAGGGCAGAGAAAGCTGACCACCACAGCTTAACCCTCATGCTCAACAGCAATCTTTGTAGGAATTCAAATCAGAGATAAAATAAATTTCCCTGTTCAACCAGAGGTCTTGAAATACCAGAGGTCTTGAAATGCCAGATATCTTAAAACGTCTTGGGTGCCTCACAAAAGGTCAGCTATAATCTTTGATGTACAGATAACTGCTGTGAGATTACATGGATTTGGGGCAGAAAGAGATGGTGCAGATAAATTAGGAAATGTTGCAGGTCAGGATAAATATCTGTGGGGAAAGAGAGGAAGACGAATTGGCCAAAAGGCAGAGTTGAGCCCTGGACAGGGAGATCTAGTGTTGGAATGGCCTTTCAGAGATGTCACCAGTTTAGATAAGAAAGATCACACCTTTATCTGCCTTTGTTGTCCAGCCTTGAGATAGAGGTTGCTCCAGAGAGGGCTTAGTTTTGAATTAGGAGGATGCCTTTGTAGGGTTTTCTCAAACAGGGCAGTGTGAAGGTTGGATTGGGCTATCACCAGCAGCATCTCAAGAAGCTGAGGGCACAGTTTTTTTCAGAAAAATAAAATATAGCAGGGAAGAAAAAGTGTCCAGAACTCATTTACTGATTAAATATGGAAATTGAGAAGTGGTGTTGAAGAAAATCTCTGTGGAGCCACATACAGGCAAAACAAAGCGAAGGGGATTTCTTACTAGGATTGCCTCCGTGGTTGTCCACAGTGCCCATCAACACTTCTTTTCACTTTGGGCAAGGCGAAGGTCTCTTCTGTGTCCCACACAATCTGTAATTTCTTCAGGTATTGACCATGGCCAATGTTTCAGTGGTACCAAGTCAATGAGATGATAAGAATGGAAAGCCACAACTGGTATAGAAGATTCATTCTGTGTGTATTAATGTCAAGAGTTATTTTACGTTAATTGTATTTTTAAAAACTAGGTGGAAAATGGTCTTTTACTGAATCACTGTGAATTGCAAAGTTATTCATGATTAAATTTTAGTAATACAATGTTCCAACATCAACCCTTTCACCCCAATCCACTTTCCTCAACCAATGTCCTCAGAGTCCCTTTTACCCTCCACCCTGCCTCTTTCTTTCTGGCAGGCTTCTTTCTTTCAAGATTTTATTAAGGCACCATGATTTACAAAGTTATTCATATTTGGACTTTTGACATCGATCACACCACCAACGTTTTCTTGCCTCCACCACATTTCCATTTTCTCCCTCCTGCCACACCCACACCCAGCCTGCCACCTAGATAGGCATATTTTTAAGTTTTGCTGTTTAAGTTTGTCTCTTATTTTCAGTGTTGTGGGCTCTACAATGGGGACATTTAGCTCTACCACATCTTTATACCACAGATGTACTTGGGGTCCCCTGACCTCTGCTCCCTTTTGATTCCTGTCTCTTCTCTCCCCTTCAGCTGATTTCCTTCTCTGTTCTTCTCCCTTTAATCTGGGGCCAATGCGACTTTAGGATTCCCCTCTTTCAAACCCTGCATTTACTGCCTAATGTGCGGTGTAAGCGAAAGGCTAGCCAGAAGAGTCTTCTGCTGGGGCTGCCAGAGCAGACACCACTGGGTGCAGACACCACTTCAGGAAGTTGAGAGTCCAAGATCAAGCTATTGTCCAGTTTCCTTTCTCCTGAAGTTTTTTACCTTCCTGCTTGTGCTCACCTGACTTTTCTCTGAGCTCACATAGTCCTCACATGTCTTCCTCTTCTTATAAAGATCTTGCTCTCCTGGTATTAGGGCCCTACACTTACCCCCTAATTTAATCTTACTCCTTCATGAAAGGCTCTATTTCCCTGTACAACCACACAGAGAGAAAGACTCAACATTCATATGTGGGAGAAAATGCAATTATATCCTTACAGAGAATCTAGAAAACCCCCTTTAACACATGCTGCCTATTAATGACTAGCAGATTATAAAATTTATAGAGGGGAGTCATTAAAAATGCAACAAGGTTTTTTTTGGATCTCCTTTGTACCCTATTGTATATATTTTTATTGTTTAGATTAAGGTTTGGAGAACAAGAAAATTACCAT
Organism: Sorex araneus; assembly: GCF_027595985.1. Taxonomy (NCBI): domain Eukaryota; kingdom Metazoa; phylum Chordata; class Mammalia; order Eulipotyphla; family Soricidae; genus Sorex; species Sorex araneus. The sequence goes on from NC_073302.1 coordinate 220,783,759, forward strand.
GAAAAAATTTAAGGAACCATATTATGACTACCCCCTAAAATATAGAATGATATTTGATGCATTTTCTTTTATTTTTTTAATTTAAATTTATTTATTTTAAATTAGTGAATCACCGTGAGGGTACAGTTACAGATGTATACACTTTTGTGCTTATGCTTCCTTCATACAAAGTTCGGGAACCCTTCCCTTCACCAGTGCCCATTCTCCACCACCAGTAAACCAAGCATCCCTCCCACCCTCCCCAATCCCATCTCCCCCAACCCCACCCTGCCACTGTGGCAGGGCATTCCCTTCTGTTCTCTCTCTCTAATTAGCTGTTGTGTTTTGTAATAAAGGTGTTGAGTGGCCACTGTGCTCCGTCTCTAACCCTCGTTCAGCCCGAAATTCCCTTCACCCACATGGCCTTCGACTGCATTAAAGTTGGTGATCCCTTCTCTGAGTTGCCCTTTCCCCAGAATGTGAGGCCAGCCTCCAAGCCATGGAGTCAACCTCCTGGTACTTATTTCTACAATTCTTGGGTGTTAGTCTCCCACTCTGTTATTCTATATACCATAGATGAGTGCAATCTTTCTATGTCTGTCTCTCTCTTTCTGACTCATTTCACTCAGCATGAAACTTTTCATGCCGATCCACTTAAATACAAAATTCTTGACCTCCTTTTTTCTAACAGCTGCATAGTATTCCATTGTATAGATGTACTAAAGTTTCCTCAACCAGTCATCCGTTCTAGGGCATTCGGGTTTTTTCCAGATTCTGGCTAATGTAAACAGTGCTGCGATGAACATACATGTGCAGATGTCGTTTTGATTATACTTTTTTGCCTCTCTGGGATATATTCCCAGCAGTGGTATTGCTGGGTCAAATGGGAGCTCAATATCTAATTTTTTGAGAATCGTCCATATTGTTTTCCAGAAGGGCCGAACCAGTCGGCATTCCCACCAGCAGTGAAGAAGGGTCCCTTTCTCCCCACATCCTCTCCAACAGCGGTTGCTTTTGTTCTTTTGGATGTGTGCTAGTCTCTGTGGTGTGAGGTGGTATCTCATGGTTGTTTTGATCTGCATCTCTCTGACGACTAGTGATGTAGAGCACTTTTTCATGTGCCTTTTGGCCATTCTTATTTCTTCCTTGGTAAAGTTTCTGTTCATTTCTTCGCCCCATTTTTTGATGGGGTTGGATGTTTTCTTCTTGTAGAGTTCAGTGCTTTATATACCATTGATATTAATCCCTTATCTGATGGGTATTGTGTAAATATCCTTTCCCATTCTGTGGATAGTCTTTGTATTCTGGTCACTGTATTTTTTGCGGTGCAGAAGCTTTTTAGTTTAATGTAGTCCCATTTGTTGATCTCTGTTTTTACTAGATTGCTTAGTTCCGTGTCACCTTTGAAGATACCTTTATCTTCAATATCGTGGAGGGTTTTGCTGACCTTGTCTTCAATGTACCTTATGGTTTGTGGTCTAATGTTGAGGTCTTTAATCCATTTTGATCTGACTTTTGTGCATGGTGTCAGGTCAAGGTCTAAGCCCATTTTTTTGCATGTGGTTGTCCAGTTGTGCCAGCACCATTTGTTAAAGAGACTTTCCTTGCTCCACTTCACATCTCTTGCTCCCTTATCGAAGATTAGATGATCATACATTTGGGGTTGTGTGTAGGGGTATTCCACCCTGTTCCATTGGTCTGCGGCTCTGCCTTTGTTCCAGTACCATGCTGTTTTAATTGTTACTGCTTTGTAGTAAAGTTTGAGGTTGGGGAGGGTGATGCCTCCCATCATCTTTTTTCCCAAGAATTGTTTTAGCTATCCTTGGACGTTTGTTGTTCCATATGAATTTTAAGATTGCTTGATCCATTTCTTTGAAGAATGTCATGGGTATCCTTATAGGGATCGCGTTGAATCTATATAATGCTTTGGGGAGTATTGCCATTTTGACAACATTGGTTCTCCCTATCCACGAGCAGGGTATATGTTTCCATTTCCTCATGTTTTCTTTGATTTCAGATGCATTTTCTTTTAATTTTTCCTCTTGATACATATGAATTTCTGTTGTGGATTGGATCATATATAGATATATAACATACATTTTTGTGTCTCTATTTTTTACTACATATCATCAGAGCATTGCTCCTTTAAAAAAGAAAATATAGCTGCTGTTTAATTGCCCATTTTTTAATTTTTATAAAGTTGTTCACGATAATTCATTACATTTAATATTCAAACACCAACCCCACCAATATTGCACCTTCCCACCCCAACTCCCAAACCATGCCCCCTAAAGCAGAACTGATACTGTTAATTTTGTATTGCTTGATATGAGTAATTCACTAAAAATGGTCCAAAAAAAGTTTTGTTAGAGGAAAGTGTGTGAAGACTGTTGTATTTAATCCTAGAGCCCTTGTATAAGAGATTACAAACATGTTTGTTAAACCCCCTCAAATGTTGTGTTCTACTCTTGGTACATCAGTGTTATAGAATATGAGAGGTTGTGTGGCCACATTCGCTCCAAAATTTAGAACACAATCATAGAGCAGATTCACTCATGGGCAAGGCCTATGTTGCTCTCTTCTGGGAGTTTTATTTCTGACTCTGCGGATCATAGCATTAATGAGATTATATGGCACCAGCTGATTGTCCAATATTTTATGAGTTACCAAACCAAGTATTTGCTTGTAAATATTTTCTAAAAAATCTATATTTCTGTGGCTGAGGAGATAGTACAACCATCAGGGTACTTGCTTTGCATGTGGCCAACAAGGGGTCCATCCCTGGCATCCCATGTGGTCTCCTGAACATGCTAGGAGTGGTTCCTGAGCACAGACCCAAGAGCAATCCCTGACCCCAATAAAAAATATCTAGATTTTCAATATTTTTTTCATACCATTTTCTTTCTCAGCTCAAGCCCTATTTCCTCAATATCAGTCTTCCCTGGCATTTCTGGAGTGCAGAATTCCAGTGGATTTATGTTATGCCTTTGCTCTTTGCTTAATCCCATCTTTGTAATGACCTTAAACCACTACCACACAGTATCAGAGTTTTTAACCTTTACTTCAGAAGTGACTGTAAATCTCTTAAATCCAAATACACACCTTGTAGTCCTCACTTAGCTCTGAACAATCGCCCTTGCTGGCTGTTTGGTTGATTGATTGATTGATTGGTTTGCTGGTGGACTTGCTATTTTCTGAAAATTAAGACTCAATCCCCAGTTGTCTGTGGAAATAACTTTCCCCCTACTTATCCTTTGGAGGGTACTGGTTTGTGACATTTCCACAGCAGGACTTAATTGGATGCATTGTGTTCTTTTATGTTACCCTGATTTCCCTGCTCTGCGTGCCTTGACAGCAGGATGGTTCCATTATGTTATATCCCATTGTGTTTTTATAATGGCTTAATTACTGTGTATGGGCTTCTAACTGAGAACCAAAGAGAGGGTAAATTCTATAAATAAATGTGCTATCAATGACATTAATATACTACCAGATTTAGTTTGTCTGCATTGCACAGGTTCACAATACAATTCAAAGTGTTGCCAAATATATGTTATAGGTAAAAACAAAACCTACTTTAAATTCCTTTAGAGAGTAAATTAAGCTTAAGTCAAAACATATTTCAGAAAGTAGAACTTTGATGTTTTGATGTTTCTTGTACCTTATGGCAATCTATTTCAACATGTTTTTTTCTGCTTGCAGAAAGCTGTGCTAGCCATGATAGCTGGGAAGAGATATTCTTTGTGCTTAATCTGCCAAACAAAAGCTTAAATTTTTATTAATAAAAAGACACTCACAGCATTTTAAATATATTTAAGACTGTCTTTATTTGGCTCATTTGGATAGGTACTGTAGCACTGGCTTCCCATTGTTCATCAATTTGCTCAAGCGGGCACCAGTAACATCTCCATTGTGACACTTGTTGTTACTATTTTGGCACATTGAATATGCCACAGGTAGCTTGCCAGGCTCTACCATGTGGGTGGGATACTCTCAGTAGCTTGCTGGGCTTTCCGAGAGGGATGGAGGAATTGAACCCGGGTTGGCCATGTGCAAGGCGAATGCCCTACCTGCTGTGCTATTGCTCCAGTCCGGGATAGGCATAATACTTAATTGTACATGACTATCAGGACAAACCTAATGACACTCAGGGAGAGGGCTAAGTAAGGAAAGTAGAAAGGGAAGGATGGGGAGAGGAAGGAAGGGAGGGGAAGGAAGGAAAGAAGGAAAGAAGGAAGGAAGGGAAGGAGGGACGGGAAAGGGAGAAGGAGTCTGTTATGGATCTATATTCATATTGTCAGGGAAATCTACCACTACATTAGCTTTTATTTTGGAAGCTTTATTAAACTTTGCTTTTAACATAATTAACAATCATAATAACAAGTCCAGAGTGAGAACCATGACCAGCAATGTGGGGGCGTGATGTGCCAGCAATGCTGCTCTGAAACAATATTTTAATGAAAGAAACTTTATTTTTGCTTCTTTAAAAGTGTTTAAAAGATTTAGGGGCTCCTCTTTTTAAGAAAAAAATGGGCAAGCAAATAACACACACAAAGCATCAACCACTCTATGCATCCTCTGATAATTCAGAAAGACCCACACATATTTCCATGGGGCAATAAAGGAGATAAGTGGGACACATTTAGTCACTTTAAAAACTATGTTCATATTTGACCAGACAATTTTGATGCCTCAAAACAGCTGAGGCAAATAACATCTTTCTACTCGAGTTCCAGCGGAGTACCACTTCTCTGAGCTGGGATGAATAGGAATGCTGAACTCATTGCTTTGATAATTCATGGAAACAACAAGAGTTGTTTCACTTATCTACATCTGTCAACTGAGAGTCACATGTCCCCACACCTGTCCAGTCTTTTATTTCTTACTCCAGGTACAGACACCAACTGGAATAGTATTTTTCTCTTTTTAAATATTAGGAAGTGATCAGGGGCTACAGCAGGATTAGAGAAGAGAAAAGGTGGGAAAGAGAAAAGGGCAGATCAGTGTGGTGTGTCTGCCTCAACAAATGCTAGAAAAATAAATCCTGAAGAGATAGATTTTTCAAGGAGGGTGAATAAGACAGTCTCTTGTGGAGCAAAATTTTAGGAGGTGTCAGAAGAACTCAGCAATCAACATAAGTGCTTTCTTTTAGCAAGAATTTTTAGAGCATCAAAATTGCTGCCTGAAAATGTACAATAAATGAATATCAAACTTTTACATCGATCCTGCCATGCATTTATGTGACTGCCTTGTCCATCTCAGGCTGACCCCAGCCTTCGGCTCCTACTCCATTATCAACAAATCTAAATTCTTTACATGACAACTCTCAAAAAGAGATCTCTGCTGTATTCACAAGAAAGATTGCCCAAGCACGTAATCCCTCCTGGTTCAAGTCTCAGCACCAGGTAGAAAGGCCCTGATTAAATCACCAATCCTAATGATCATGGGGAAGGAGATAGAATAGACCAGAAGACCTCAGAGAAAAGAGTGCAGGGGACTAGCAAAAATTCATAACCCAGGAACACATAAAATCTGACCCATAAGGCAGGGTAGAATGACACTGAAATGAAACTCCTGAACCAGGAATATATGTAGTGACAACTTTATATCTAAAATCTAAACTCAGCATTCACAAACTTAATACTTGGTTCAGTTTCCATCTTGCTACCTAGATATTTATGATATTTATAATCCCAAATGTTCCACTTGAGTAACTTGTATATAATAGAGGAAAGGGCAGAGAAAGAAGTCAGAGAAACCTAGTATAGTTGAACTGTTCATGAAAGAAGATGGATACCTATCTACACCAACAAAAATAGTTACTGAAACTGTTACTTCAATATACAATCAATAATAGAAATGATATTTTCAAAGTGTAAGGCAAAACTATATTCTAGGAGAGCAAAATTTTGTCAATAGAGAAATTTAAAAATATATAAGGAAGGAAAAGTAACAAAAAGCTTACAGTAACAAAGAACAAAGACATCAAAGACCAGTACCATTGACCAAATTCTACTTAGAGCTCCCTCAGCTCCAACTTTTGGATTTGGATGTTTCCCTACACATTGTAAAATTTTGGCAAGAATCCTGGTAAGTCAGTTTAACCAGAATCCCCTACCCTCAATATCTGATCAGATTCCTCATCCTCTAGCATCCCCTCTGGCCTGCCTTCAGCAGGAAACTTGATAGGTCAATTTGGTCAGAAGTTTGTTTACCTCTGCCTGCTTTTTGGCTATAAATCCAATTTGTTTGTGGTGTATTTGGCACTGAACCAAATCTCTCCCCCACATTATAAAGATCAGTATACTCACCATGATAGACATCATTTGAATAATGTTTTTATTACCATACATATATAAGTACATATACATATTTATTTGCATGTGCATGTGTATTTATTTATATACATATTTCTGTAGAAATAGGTTCACATATATCAATACATATATATGTATATATATATGTGTGTGTGTATATATATGTGTGTGTGTAGTACTGTAGCACTGTCATCCCATTGTTCATCGATTTGCTCGAGTGGGCACCAGTAATGTCTCCATTGTGAGACTTGTTACTGTTTTTGGCATATCGAATATGCCACGGTTAGCTTGCCAGGCTCTGCCATGTGGATGGGATACTCTCAGTAGCTTGCTGGGCTCTCCTAGAGGGACGGAGGAATTGAACCTAGGTCAGTTGCATGCAAGGTAAATGCCCTACCCGCTGCACTATCACTCCAGCCCATATATATGTATATATATATTTATATTTGTGTATATATATGTATATGTGTATATATATATATATATATTTCGGGTAGAGCATTTGCCTTGCACGTGGCCGACCCAGGTTCAATTCCTCCATTCCTCTTGGAGAGCCTGGCAAGCTACCAAGAGTATCTTGCCCACACAGCAGAGCCTGGCAAGCTACCCGTGGTGTATTCGATATGCCAAAAACAGTAACAACAAGTGTCACAATGGAAACATTATTGGTGCCTGCTAGAGCAAACCGATAAACAATGGGACGACAGTGATACAGTGATATATTCAACTAGGGGCCACTTGCAGCTATCCTCTTTGGTATTTGAGCCCTGAGAGAGATATTAGGGCTATACCTGACAGGTGGTGATCAAAGAACCTTGTGGTAATGGGATGTGAATGCAGGCCCTAGAACATGCTAGGCTCTACCTGTCCATTTAGTGCCATCTGTGACAAGTGTTTACCTTTTACTGTCCTTTTACTACCATCAGTGACAAGAAAAGAGCATTCTTCACCAGGAGTCTGGGCTGATGTCTCTGAAAAAATAGCACTATTAGCGGATATCAAAGAGGGAATGCAGTTCTTGACATCCTGCCAGTGTACAAGAAGGTAGGAAACCCACATGGGTCTAAAGAAAAAAAATAAAGACTGAAAAAATAGCAAGGTTTTGTTTAAATGATGGGATTGTAACTGATAAAGTTCCTTGGGCTTTATCCTTATAGTAATTTTTTGTTTCGCTTTTTGTTTGGGGGCCAAACCCAACAGTGCTCAGGGACTACTCCTGGCTCTGTGCTCAGGGATCACTCCTGGAAATGCTTAGGGATACATATGTTTGACATAGATCAAACTGGAGTTAGCCTCACACAAGGCAAGTGTCTTAATACCGTGCTATCTCTCTGGCACTATGGGTGCTACCAAGGAAGAGTAGCTTTCCTCACCAAGACTCAGAATAAATCAACATAAACAGAGAGTGATTTAAAGGGAGCCTATTTAATTAAGCTCATGGACTCCAGGAGGCAGAAGCTGGTCCAAGAAAGAATAGTGTGTCTCTACTTCATGACCAGGAAAACCCGAAGCTTGGACTGATTCAACTGCTAAGTGCTGGAATTATCTGGAGGCTCCTTCTTGGATCAATTGCTTGTAAGGAGGATGAAGGCCCAAAGACCTGTGAGCAGCTACATTTCTAGAGAAACTGACCCTTCCACCTTAGCACAATGCACCCCAGAACATAGTTAACCCGAGTGAACATGGCATCCTCCCCCTGCTCCTTGATTCCCACAGACACAGGGGCACAGGCTCAGCCAATCCCTCTTCCAGAATCAATTCCCACCACTAGAACTTCCTAGAAACCAGTTGGGGACATCAGCTTTTCTGCCTCAGTTGAAACCCCACACTCCATGTGTGTGATATTTTCCTTTGAGATCAAGAGTAAGGTGAAGAGGTGTTCGCCAAATGGAAAGGAGGTGGGCCATGAAAAAAAACCCCATACTAGGAGTCAGGAAGGTGGCACAGAGGCTGGATCCTTGGCACTGCCTGGCTCCACAGGTTCCATGTTACTTCCAACCCAAGTTTCTCTGAAAGCCCACCCCTCAGGGCCTCCCCTGCAAAAAAAAAACATTATTAGTAGTTAATGTTAGTAACTGAACATTAAAGAGGAAAGAGAAGGGAAGAAGAAGACCCGGACTGGGAGGAAAATGCACATTCAAGAGCAAAGGAGACACAGTGAGTAATATGTGATGGGAGGTTCCTGAGGTTTGTTTCCAAAACAGCCCAAGCGGAGCCACTGTCCTCTGTGCCAGAGCTCCCCACGTGGTAATTAGCTGGGTCAGAGGCACAGGCAGTGCCCAAGCTGAGAGTTTTCCATCCTGACCACCCAGACCTGACTTCAGTGCAAGTGCTCAGCAGGAACTGGCCCAAGTCATCAAACCAACTCCAGGGCCAGGCCCTGATGGTGGGGCCTCTAGCCTTCGGATTCCCATGCAATGACTCTAATTTTCCACCAGGAGTGGGTTATTGACTCAAGGAACCCAGGGTTCCCTGCCACTAGTGTCCTGAGTGCAAACAGAGCAAATAGAAACTCAGTTTATGCTGTAACCAGGCTCTGAGGGAGGAACTAATTACTCCGAATCTTGAGTCTTCCAGGGTCTTCCAAATATGGAAGCCTGTCAGACAGATAAAGCACTGCCAGATGCACCATTGATGAGTGTGATGCTGAAACTCAGCCCAAGCCTGATGATTCCTGTCTCCTGCTACAACACCGGACTCTGTGTGAGGCTGGCGGGAGTACCTGGGGAGGTGGGGAACAGGAAGAGGAGAGGGGAGGAATGAGGGGAAGGAAAGCATCTAGCATGCCACCCATACAGGCAGAGACTTTCTCCCTGCATCCCTTGGGTCCACCCTGTCTTGTTCAACCTGCTGACCTCTAGGGTATGTATGTGGCTGCTTGAGAGTCCTGCAAGGGACGCAGGAATTAGGGCCATCGTGGCCATGTGCAAACTGAGAATCCTAGTGGTCTGAGAATCCTTTCTACAGAGCCTTTAATGTCGGGTCATCATAGATGATCATTACTTTAGGAGGTCAGGGGGAAGATCGGATGGGAACAGGCGTGGGGAGGACTCTTAGATAAAATGAAGGTGTCTGATTACATTTTAATTTAACAGAAATAGCAAGTCATTTTTTAATCATTTTTAAAACCTCTAGCAGGTTTGTGCCTAAGGTGGAAGGGTCAGTTCACAGGTCTTTGGGTCTTCATCCTCCTTAGAGGCAATTGACTAGGAAGGAGCCTTCAGATAATCCCAGTACTTAGAGTTGAATCAGCCCAAGCTTCAGGTTTTCCTGGCCAGGTAGCATATGCCATGGAGTAGAAACATGCTGCTCTTACTTTGGATCAGCTTCTGTCCCCTGGAGTCCATGTGCACGATTAAATGGGCACCCTTTAAGTCACTAGATTTTTAAGTTGATTTATTCTGAGTCTCAGTGACCTGCGCTGCTCTGCCCTGGCAGTACCCATCATATCAGAGAGATAGTACAGACTTAAGGCACTTTCCTTGCATTTCACTTACCAGTTCAGTGCCCACAATACTTGAAATATTTAGTACTTAGTACTAAAATAATTGATATGGAAACCATAGTACAGGGTATAACTCACTTGCCTTGCATGCAGTCAATCCAGTTCTAATCGCCAGAACTACATATGGTCCTCTGAGCCCCACCAGAAGTGATCTGTGAGCACAGAGCCATGATTAAACCCTGAATACCGCCAGGTGTAGCCCCAAAACAAAAAGAAAAATTAAATGAAATCTGATATGCTATTTATTTTAGTTTAGCTAAGCATTCTGAATTTTTATTTTCTAAATCTGGCTACTTTAAGTGCAAGCTTCTGAAAAATCTTTAAAATATTGGGTGGAAACACAGCTGGGAACTCAAGTAAATTCTGCATCAGAGACCAGAGAGTAGTGAACTTTGGAAAAAGAGAAAACTCTAATTCTTCCCTCCCTCCCCACCTCCAAATAGAGCAAGATAGTTTTTGTTGAATGAAACTTACTTAGAAAAATGTGAGGGGAGAGAAAGAGAGGAAGTACATGTTTAAGAGAGAACATGAGCTTCTCCAGGGTGGAAAAAGCAAGCAAAGAGACAGAGAGACAGGTGAGATGCATATTCAAAGGAGAACATGGGCTTGAAGAGCAAGCTGCCAACTCTTAAATATGCAGTTTCCCATGGCCTGACCAAAGGCAATTCCGCCTTTGGTCCAAAGGCTTGAATGAAGCACAGGAGAAGAAGTGAAATAACTCCATTTATGCCAGGTTTGCATGAAGACCTCTTTTCCCACTCTTATTTTTAAATTTGTATTATTTTATAAGGTTTTAAACCTAGAAAAGTGTTGCAATGATAATAGAATGAACTCTTACTTTGTAACATCTCTTATTCTATGTGTGTGCAAGTATGCCCATGTGTGTATTCATTTGTTTGATGAAATATTTGCAAGTTACTGACAGATGTTGGCACATTTTTCCAGATGTTTTAGCATCTGTCTCCTCTAAGACCAGCACAGTGAGTAAATGAGATATGAATGCCATGCTTTTAGCCAGTGTAGAATCCATGTCCAGATTCATTCAGTGATCCCTAGATTATAAATGTACAAATATGTATATATGCACAAATAGGCAATAATTGTGTCTATATGCTCATGTATATGTAAATACTAACTAGGACAATTGGAAGCATTTGAATCTGGACTTTGTATATATATTTATACATGCACAGTCTTTTCTTGATTTTTTGTTGGTTCGCAATACTGTAGAATTTCAGGACATAACTTCACATCTTTGTAAGTATATAATGCTGTACCTACTACCAAAGTTTCAGTGTTAGTCCCCCTCCATAAGGACACCTCTATCCATTCCTCCCATTCAATCTAATCTTTGTCCCTGGTTTTCAGAGTCCAGGTGTTTTGTAGGTTTTTGCCAGCTTATCTCTACCTTAGCCATATAAATGAACCCATCTGGTAATTACTTTTTACTGATTTACTTATTTCATTTAACATGATCACCTCAAGTTTCATTTATTTTATCCCAAATGGTATAATTTCATGATTTTTAACAGCAGAACCATTTCCCATTGTATACATATACCACAGCTTCTCTTTTTAAATTTTTTTATTTTTTAATTTTATTGAATCATCGTGACACAGTTACAGGTGTTCATGTTTGGGTTACAATCATACAATCATCAAACATCCATCCCTCCACCAGTGCACATTCCCCACCACCAATATCCCTGGAATACCCCTCCTTTCCCACCCTGCCTCCGTGGCAGACAACATTCCCCATATTCTCTCTCTACTTTTGGGCATATAGCTTGCAACACAGACACTGATAGGTCATCATGTTTGGTCCATTATCTACTTTTGGCTTCTTTATCCAGTAATCTATCAATTTGCATTTAAGTTGACTTCATGCTTTGGTTACTGTGAATATAGATGCTTCAAACCTAGAGATGCAAATATCTTTTTGAATTCCTGTTTTCATATCCTTTGGCTAATTGTGTAGAATTGGTACTATTAGGTAATGTGGTGTTTCCACTTATATTTTTATGGAATTTGCATCCCGTAATCCATAGTGTCTGCACTAATTTATAGTCCCACCAATGGAACATAAATGTTCCCTTTTCTCTAAATCCTTCCCAACAATCCCTTCCAATCCTTCTGACACAGGTCATTCTTAATGCAGGGAGGTGCTATCTCGTTATGGCCTTGACATGCATCTCCCTGATAATAGATCACATTGAACACTTTTTCATGTGTCTAATCAATTTTTTTCCTATTGTCTTATTGCATTGCTTCCTTTCATGTTTTTCAGTATTTGAATTTCAAAATTAATAGGAAGTACATATACACATTGAAAGACATAGTTAATTTCATATAATTAAGGTTTGTTATTAATTTTTTTGTTCAAGATATAATCAAGGTATTCAAATGCATTTAATTACATATTTCCTAGTCTTCTCTAATCCAGAACTACCTTTTCAGAGTCTTTACTGCCTACAGACAATGTGCAAGTGGTTTGGAATATCTTAACTAATTTCATCCCTGTGATATAGAGGTTATCGCCTTTGACAAATAAGGAAGTTTACTAAAGTTAAGTCACTTCCCTAGGCTCATATGCTCATGAATGCTGTAGCCGGTGTCTGAAATGAATCCTGAATCTAAAGTCCTTTTCTCCTTTGAGCTCTGTCTTTAAGACAAGAGATGAGCCTGAAAGAATAATAGCAAATCTAGAACTCGAGAACCCTTCAAAGAGGCAAGAGACAGTTTCACAGAAACACAGAATTTTACTAGAGAAGGTAGGCTAGCTAGGGAGGCAGTGTAGCATCAAAGTCAGAAGGAATGCAGTTATGTGCTCCTGGGTTCAAATCTGAATGCATCTATTTCCCAGCTATGTCCCTTTCCTTTCTAGATTCTTCAATATGAGGGTAATGACAGTGACTTCACTGGATTATTGCACAATGCTATTAATATGTGTATCAGGTCCTTACTGTAGAACTAACCTGACAAGTTCTGAAACTCAGTAAATGGAAGCCAGTGATGGTGCCTCAGAAGAAAGCTCTCAGTTTCTTCTGAGAGCCCCCATCTCTTGGCCCCCAGAGGCTATGTGTTGGTTGTCTGCAGCTGCTCTCACATGATCGGGTCTCACATACTGGAAGCTGAATCAACAAAAATGCATTGTCTTATCATGCTAGAAGGCCTTGTTCAGGATGCAGGCCTGTCTCATGCTGGAGTGTAGATGGCATCTTCTTCCTGGGTTTCACACAGCCTTCCCTACATGTGCGCTCCTTTCTGCCCTGACTGTGCTGGGGCACTGGGGCAATCGTCTTAGTTAAGTATGAGCAGAAAGGTGCTGGGCTGGAAGCTGGAACTGCCTGTGTAAGGCCAAATCTGAACTCCTGTTGATATTCACAAGGGTGCATTCAACCACTGATCAGCTGCCAGGAATTTGAGGGTCCTGCTCATATTGCTGAAGGCCAGTGAGAAGAGCCCCACTTCCAGGCTGATATTTCCTTCAAAGGAGCAGTGAGATAAGAAGCTCGGGCTGGCTTCCAAAAAGGCAGGAGGTAGAGTGGGGACTCCCATGTGACTGCTTCCTGAACCTTTGGGAGCGGTAGTGCTCTGAGGAAGGTGAGAGTGGGTCCCAGATGACTGAAGGAGAGCCTGGCTACTATGGGCTGAGCTGTAATCTCTTAACGTTCATATGTTGATGGTCAGGAGATATTACAGTGGTTAGGATGCATACTTGGCATGTGCCAACCCATACTTGATCCCTGGCACCACATGGCTCCCTGAGCATTGCTAAGAGAAACCCTAGAGGCCCTCTGCACCACTAGGAATCCCCGGTACTTCAGAGAGTGAGCACCACATCCTCAGGGCACAGCATTGCACTGCCAGTACAGCTGGCTGAGAATTTCTGATTGGAAGGGCCCTGGGCCTCTTGGGCACCATTTGGGATGACCCCAGCAAAAGACAACGAAAAACACCCAAGTGTTGAGACCCAAGACTTTAGAATGGGACTGTTCTTGAACACAAGATGGTAACGTTGAAATGAGGTGGTTAGGATGAGCATAATCCGACCTGCCCCAGCTCCAGAGAAGAGAACGTCAGGACAGTCAGGGCAGAAAGGAGCGCACATGTAGGGAAGGCTGTGTGAAACCCAGGAAGAAGATGCCATCTACACTCCAGCATGAGACACGCCTGCATCCTGAACAAGGCCTTCTAGCATGATAAGACAATGCATTTTTGTTGATTCAGCTTCCAGTATGTGAGACCCGATCAAGTGAGAGCAGCTGTAGACAACCAACACATAGCCTCTGGGGGCCAAGAGATGGGGGCTCTCAGAAGAAACAGACCTGGCTTGTGGCTTTTGGTGGGACAGTGTGGGCCTCCTGCCTGGGAGAACAGAGAAGACAAAGTGATCAGTCCCCTCAAGGAGACGCAGAATCCTCCATTGCTGCGCGCTCCACCCCACCAAACCCAATCTAGACTTGGGCCAACTTACCGACATGTGGTCAATTTAGTAACCTGACTAATGGTTTAACTTGGAAATGAAGGCGAAAGGATTTGTTGACTTATCAGAACTTTCTAAAATTCTCAGAGTCCCATACAGAAGTTTAGTTGAAGAGTGAGCAGAGTTAACCATTGTTCTGTTGAGAAAGGCAGTGCCTAGGTTTGAATGCTCCCTAGTTTCCTCGGAGACCCCTGCCGGGGTTTTGTCAGAGCCAACCAGCTGGAGCACCCGAGCCTGGCTCCACCCGTGCTGGTGTTTCCTTCCTCTGTGAAGGAGGCTGCTTGGCAGTCAGGGTGGCAGCAAGGCTATCCCCGGGCTTGAGTGTTGTCCTGAGTGCTGCACTGGTCTAATTTGGTTAAGCTGGCAGTGTGGACTGACCTGTTCTCTGTCACATGGCCTCGGGGGATGCTGAGTGTCTGGCCTCTCCCGAGATGCTGCCAGGCCACACAGGAAGTCAGAAAGTTCCAAAGCAGCTAAGAGACCAAGGCAGCCCTCAGCAGCGAGCTGCAGTTACAGGGACACAAAGACCACTTCCGGTCACCACCCTGGAGGGGACAACAAGTTCTGTGCCCCTTCTCTGACCCTTCCATGCCACTGGAGGGAGGAGGCTCTGGAGCCAGGAACTCAATCCCATCTGCTCTGCTGTGAGTCGGAAGCTTGAGGCTCTAGGGGCAGCCTCTCCTCAGCCATTTTTCTGCAATTCTCTGCTAGATAATGAATAAGCCCATTGACAGTTTCTTTCTTTCTTTCTTTCCTTCCTTCCTTCCTTCCTTCCTTCCTTCCTTCCTTCCTTCCTTCCTTCCTTCCTTCCTTCCTTCCTTCCTTCCTTCCTTCCTTCCTTCCTTCCTTCCTTCCTTCCTTCTTTCCTTCCTTCCTTCCTTCTTTCCTTCCTTCTTTCCTTCTTTCTTTCTTTCTTTCTTTCTTTCTTTCTTTCTTTCTTTCTTTCTTTCTTTCTTTCTTTCTTTCTTTCTTTCTTTCTTTCTTTCTTTCTTTCTTTCTTTCTTTCTTTCTTTCTCTCTCTTTCTTTCTTTCTCTCTTTCTTTCTTTCTTTCTCTCTTTCTCCCTTCCTTCCTTCCTTCCTTCCTCTTCCTTCCTTCCTTCCTTCCTTCCTTCCTTCCTTCCTTCCTTCCTTCCTTCCTTCCTTCCTTCCTTCCTTCCTTTCTTCTTTCTTTCTTTCTTTCTTTCTTTCTTTCTTTCTTTCTTTCTTTCTTTCTTTCTTTCTTTCTTTCTTTCTTTCTTTCTTTCCTTCTTTCTTTCTCTCTCTCTCTCTTTCTTTCTCTCTTTCTTTCTTTCTCTCTCTCTTTCTTTCTCTCTCTTTCTTTCTCTCTTTCTTTCCTTCCTTCTTTCTTCCTTCCTTTCTTTCTTTCTTTCTTTCTTTCTTTCTTTCTTTCTTTCTTTCTTTCTTTCTTTCTTTCTTTCTTTCTTTCTTTCTTTCTTTCTTTCTTTCTTTCTTTCTTTCTCTCTCTCTTTCTTTCTGTTTTGCTTTTTGGGTCACACCCAGCAATGCTCAGGGGTTATTTCTGGCTCT
This sequence comes from Sorex araneus, assembly GCF_027595985.1. NCBI lineage: Eukaryota > Metazoa > Chordata > Mammalia > Eulipotyphla > Soricidae > Sorex > Sorex araneus. The sequence goes on from NC_073302.1 coordinate 220,799,574, forward strand.
GCACTCAGGAATTACTTCTGGCAGTGCTCAGGGGACCATATGGGATGCTAGAGATTGTACCCAGGTCAGTGGCAAGGCAAATGTCCTACCCACTGTACTACTGCTCCAACCCTGGCCCCCCTTGACAGATTTAAAAATGCATGAAATCACACACGTGGGAGACCATATTTCTGAAGGCCTATTTGCAATTCAGCACTTGTCTCGCTGATCCTCCTCAACAAGGTGGTATGATTGAAGCAGATTATGGCCCTCTGTGGAAGGGAAGGTCAGGGAAACAAGTCACAGAGCTGTAGCATACCTGATTGCCTGACACAGAGCACAGCACAACCAGGGAGGCTCAATGGTTCCAACTCCCACAAGCTACACGTCTGGCCTAGTTTCTCCTGAATATTCTATGTTGTCATTTCAGTGTATTTCTTTTGTGATCCAAAAACACTTTCCTACTTTGTGTAAAATACATTTTATCCTTTGTCATTCTTATTTTGTCCTATCTGAATATTTTATTATCTGGAACATTTTCTTGGTTCCATGTTACACATGAAATGGAAACATTAAAATATTCCAGAAGTTGTCTCCCATCCCGACTCGTGATCTGCTGTGCATCTGGATGGGTGGCTCTGGGCACACTGAGAGTAAGAAATAAATAGCTCTGAGATGTGACAGCATATGTATTTGCTCGAGTGAATGGCAAAGATCCGCATGTCGTTTTTACAGTATTCTCTCAGACATCTGGGAAATCATGCTAGGTGATTTTTATTTTTGAAAAAATCAGTCATGCTAAATTTAAACCTTAAAGATGCATGCAGACAAACCTTTTTCCATGGGGGAGCTTCATTCCCAGGAACTGCAATTTTGGGTACAAAACTGAGCTGGGCACAGTGAAAGGCAAAAATTCGAATTGGCCCACCCAGTCCTAGACTTTCAGAGCCACAAGTCAAGTGATCTGGACTTAAAAGCCCCAAATCTTCCTTACCTTTTCTCTCCCCCTGATGTCTTCTGGGGGCAGTTAAGAAGAGGTGTCCCAGGTGGATAAATGGTGATTTGTACATCTTCCTCAGAGCCTCATTTTTCCTTCCTTGATTAGGTCTCCAATGAGTGTATTTTCCTGAAAGGCTGTGGAAGTGTGGTGAAGCAGGTGTGGGCAGAGGAGGGGGCAGGCTGGGACCTTCCCCACACAGGCTGCAACACCTCAATCTCAGGTACAAGTATTTTAGCAGTGTGCAGACTCGAACACACATTTGCCTCATGTGAATGGAACTTTGTGTGAGACAGAAACAGGGAAAGGTGAGGCAAGATCCTTATTTGTTTAAAACCTTTATCTATAGGCTACCTTATTTGTGCTGTTAAATGTGGGTGTTACAGAATAGACTTACATGTGTAAATCCCGTATCCAACCCTCTTTCTTTTGGAGGATAGAAAGAGTTTCAAGAGTAATTTTGAGTTCATATTTCCTCACATGCTGACTTTAGGAGTTAATATCCTTAAAAGATGTCCTTCCACATTTTAAAATTAATTATGTTAATTTAAAATTAATTATGTTAATCATGCTAATTGGTAGAACTGTCAATTCAAAAATCCTCAAACAGAAGGGCCCAGAGTTTGGCTGAATCATGGAAGTCAGAGGCACCCAAGAGACTGGGTCACAGATGTGAAACGAAGACACAAAGGACCAGAGCCTAAGTGAGGGCTGGAAGAAGGCATCAGCCACATGATGAGACCGGCTGTCCGAGGAAGGAGTTCATGCTGTGCTCTCCTTAGCCAGGGCTGAGGGCAGAGCAGCCATGAGCGTCCTGAGAGCACAATGGGATCGAAGAAGGACTCAGATTCTCCCACAGATCGTCAGCACCATAGAAATTATTGTCATTTCCTTGTGTTTGAGAGTGGACACCAGCAGGTTAATGTCCAAAATCATTTGATGTTGAGTTATTTGATTCAAGGAACAAATCAGGAGCAGAATTAAGGTGCGAGCTTTGGAATAGCATGACCACGCATGGCACGAAGTAGGAATTCTACAGGCAGAGCATTATCTCTCTCAAGAAAAGGGTCTCCATAGTGTCTGCAGTCTGGGTGTCCACCCCTCCCTTCCCTCTGCAGATGGGCACCTGCCATCAACAGGTCCTCACCATAGCCACCCCAGTCACTGAGCCCTCAACTGCCACATCTAGGTGACCTTTCACCTCTGCACACCATACCTAGTGAGACCTGTTTGGTGTCTCTTCATCGAAATTCCTCCAAGGAAGGGTGAGGGACAAAAGGAGCAGGCCTGTTGTGGGACATTGTTTAGGACAGAAATCTTCTCCATCAGAGGGAACTGTGGGGGTGCAGGAGTTGAAGCTAAACTGGCAGAGAGTTTGGATATGGAAAGGCCTTAGACCACGGGAAGCCAGGAGGAAGGAGCTTTAGTGAATGAATACCAGTGTGAAAGAATCAGGGTAATCTATGGCAAGTCTTTTTTTTTCTTTTTGGTCACACCCAGCAATGCTCAGGGGTTACTCCTGGCTCTGTGCTCAGGAATTACTCCCGGTGGTGCTTGGGAAACCATTTGGGATCTCGGGGATTGAACCTGGGTCAGCTGTGTGCAAGGCAAATGCCCTACCTGCTGTACTATTGCTCTGGCCCTATGGCAAGTCTTAAAGTGAACAAATGCTTTTTTTATCTATTTACTCTGTACTAATATTTCTTGACTGACTCTTAAAACTAATATCCGTGCTTTTTGACCTGCCCCTGTGTTTTACGAATCATATCAAGGCCAATTAGCATTGTTGTATAGCATCCTCCAAAATCCATGAGATGAATACTATAATTACCTTCAGTTTTCAGATAAGAAAACTGAGGCTCAGAGAACTATAAACTTGCCCAAATGTACAGACTCAGAAAGCAGGGACAGAAATCTAGAGTCCATTGGTTTACTTGTTTGTTTGTTTTTTGATTTTGAAGTGTTTTTATTGATCACCATGAGATAGGCCCTTACAAAACCATTCACAATTAGGTTTCAGTCATACAGTGTTCTGACATCTATCCCTCTACCAGTGTACATTTTTCAGCACCAGTGTCCCCAGCCAGTGTCCCCAGTTTCCCTCCCATCACCTCCCCTTCTCTATGGCAGGCAGGCACTTTTCTTCTCTCTCTCTCTCTCTCTTTCTCTCTCTCTCTCTTTCTCTCTCTCTCTCTCTTTCTCCCCCTCCCTCTTTTTTTTGGTCATTATGGTTTGAAATACAGATACTGAAAGGTTATTGTGTATATCCCCTTACCTACTTTTAACACTCAGTTCTTGTCCAGTGTGACCATTTCTAACTACTATTGTCATATTGGTCCCTTCTCTTTCTTACCTGTCCTCCACCCCACACATACTTGTGGTAGATTCCAACCACTGACCTGTCCTCCTAGTCCCTGTTTTCCTTGGTCTTGGATAGTAGTTCTTCTATTATGTATTTTTTATATACCACAAATGAAAGAAGCAAGTCCAGTGGTTTTATAATGTTGACTTCCTTTCATTTGGTCTCATTTTCTTGAAGACTTAAATGCAGGGAAGTAAAACAAACTTTATCATTTTTATACTTTAAAGGTCTTAAAAAGATGATTTTATCACTTATCTATCATATTCTTTAATATTTAGTCCACAAAGTTATTTATAAGTATCCACCTAAATTTCCAGAAGGCATTAAAACCTACAGCATCAGTAGCATTAGCTAAGAACTTGCTGAGCATCTGCTGTGCGCAGACACCTGGCCAGGAGTCGGGGAGCACTAAGAATCCTGACCTTTGCACAGCATCCCTCCAGACCCCAAATTATTGGGTTCCCTGCTTGTCTTCATTTCCACAGAGAAGCAAACTACTGTTATTCCTCCAGTTCTGCCTTCCACTCACGTCATCATTTCCATTGGGCTTTTTGGGATTTTCCTAGTCACCTCATCATACATAAGTGCTAAGGTCAGAAGGAGGAGAAGCCCCTAAGAGAAGGCTTGTCAGGGGAGGTAGGGCAGCTCCCAATTTCTTCCTTCTGGGGCCTTCCTTATGAATGCCAAGGGTACAATTGCTTTTTCCTTAAAAACAATTAAAATGAGCAAAACACAACCAACTATGTTCAGCTGGCGTACAACAATATCCCTGGACTCTTTTTCTTCCATACTTGTCCATCGCCAGCTCCTTCCTGTCAGTTTTATGGTCTTATATTTATTCCCACTTAAATTTCCCAGGTCTGTCTCCATGAGGCAGCATTCTGTTTTATATCAGTCACCTTCACCAACTGGCCAGAAATGCTTTCCATTTTAATTCTCTGTTTTCTTGCTTGCCATAGACTTGTGTTTTGAAAAAGTTTTAGGAATATTGAAATCAATCAAGTCCTTGGCCTTAGTTGTCCACTATTAGTGGCCATGGCTGCCTACCTTAAAAAGACAAAGACAGAGTTCCTACAATTTCCTTCTATTACAGGTAAAAAAAACTGCTAGGAAAGGGAAAGAGTTAATGTGCTAAGAGCTGGATTTAATATCTTAAACATATTTTCTCATGAATAATGGTTCTGTTCTAGTAATAAGGTTTTTACATTATCATTTTAGATGAGAAAACTAAAGGTCCAAGAGACTTTAGATCCTCATCTCAAAGCACAATTGTAACAAGAAGTAGAGTGGGATTTTTTTAATTGAATCACTGTGAGATAGAGTTACAGAGCTTTCGTGATTGAGTTTCTATCATACAATAATCAAACAGCCATCCCTCCACCAGTGTGCATTTCCCAACACCAACATCCTCAGTATTCCTCCCACCAACCCCGCTCTACCCCAACCCCCTGCCTTGATGGCAGGCAATTTACTTCTTACTCTCTCTCTACTTCGGGCATTATGGTTTACAATACAGCTACTGAGAGGCCATCATGTTTGATACTGTGTCTACTTTCAACATGCATCTCCCATCCAGAACAATCTTTCCAACCACCATTGACTTAGCGTTCTTTTCTCTATCCCAATTGCCTTCTCCCCCAGCACTTGAGGCAGGCTCTCAGCCGTGGACCAATCCTTCTGTCCCTCGTCTCAACTGCCGTTGGGTGTTAATCTCATACTATATTATAAAATAGAGTTGGAATTTGAGCCTAGTCTTAGTGACCTCCAAACTTTATAATCCTATAGACTTTATAATCCTTTTCTACATTTTTCTCTTTCTCACTGCACTTCTTTCAGCTAGACTTAGGTTTCTACACTAGCTCTGCCAATGTGTCTTTACAAGTGTTAGTAAATCATTCGATCTCTTTATATTTTTTCTCATCCAGAAAATAAAAATCATAATACCCATATTTCCTGCCTTGCATGTAAGAATCTGTGTGGAAGGCCTTTGGAAAACAGATGAACAGAACAAGTGAAAGTTTTTATTGTTGTTATTGCTAGTTATGAGTAGCGTTTGATGTGGAGTTCAGAAGATCCAATCCTAAGTCTTAGAGGCTCCCGAAATGGCAGGGAACTAGACTTGTCATGATAGATATGTAAGTTTCCTGAGAAGTGCTTTATCTGTGAGAATATTTTCAGCCTAAAGTAAGGGAATTCTGACTCAACTGCCAGAAACAACCAGGGAGTTACTCAGCTAGAAAGATGTTCCAAGGAGGTAGCTCCAAGATTAGTTAATTCATGGAGTCCCTGATAGAATCTGAGAGGAAAAGTTCCTCCTAGCCCTCAGCTCTGACCTCCTAAACATGGCTTGTATTCAAATAGGTAATTTCAGGGAAGCAAGATGGCAGATTTGGGTGCCACTGGTAAACACCAATAAAGGGTAATTGTAGCTGAAAGTGCCTGACTATTTCTGGAAGCATTTTGTAAACAATGAAAGCAAACAAACAAAAACAAAACAACAAAAAATAATGTTCGAGGGCTGCCTCCTCCTCGAGCAAACATTCTTTCATATATCACTGCACAAAATTGCACCACATTTGCTTGCCAAAACCAGTGCCTGGAAGGGACATCTGATGACCAGAATTGCTTCCTTAAAGCATGGGGCTGTGGGAGGGAAGGCAGGTTATCCAAATTAAACCAGGGTTTTGTTAATAAGAATGAAAGGGAGAATAAATGTTGGTAAGCAACCAACAATATTTGCTCTAGAAAATGAATTAAATCAATGAGCTGTGATTGATTCTAATCTCTCTAACTTAACTCTGAGAGGATCTCAAAAAGAGAAGCGATCTCAATATTCCCTCCCCCCACTGCACTTACTTCCAACCCAGCTCTAGTTTAAAGTATTGCATTTTATTTCACATTCATAGACTTAAAGATCTTTATTCTGCCTCCCTGGGTCTCTGGCTTTCTTTTTATTTTGGATACAGCCTGTGCTAATCAGTGCCAGAGCACTGAAGGGATGCTTAACAGCATTATTTCTAGGCTTTCCCAGGGAAACAGAGAAGACTCTAGGATGGGAAGGCTCTTCACATGGCCTTAATTAAACTAAGCTGCAAATTTCTCTGGGTCTCTTTTCCAAAGCACATAACCCTCAACAGGACAAATACCCACAACACTACCACTGTTATTAACCTCCCAACAGATTTAGTTTCTAATGAACAATACTCCTCCTGTGCCCCAGAGAGAGGAGACACTTGTTCTGAGTGAGCAGCATGGAATTACTTAGTGTGCAAGCATTTCTGGATTTAGTTCAGTGGTCTATGAATCACAGAGATTGGTACATTCCAGGAGAGAAGTGCTAGCAGTCCAGATGAACCTCAAGGTTAATTATATAAGAACAGGTAATCACTATTCAGAAGTAATTATCAGGTTGTACACACAGAGATGCTGAGTCTCAACTCAAGAATATTTTTAGCTTTGGAGTCCACTGGCTTTTCCTGTCTTTCTCTCCCTCTGTTTACCCTAAAATTAACATTAATCAACATTTAGCTTTAAGCACACTATGCTTCTACCATGTAATTATAACAAGTTTCTTAATTTTTTTTTAAATTGACCTTAAATATTGAGCCTCTATCTCTGTATCGAGACCCATGTTTGCAGCTGTAAGTTAATCAGATTTGGGGGTTTAGGAATACTTTAAAAAGGGTCCCTCCCAATCCTATGTGATAACAAAGAAATCACTAGGTCTTATAGCAATATTCATCCTATGGAGGGGAGGGAGATATATTTAGGGTTTACATTATGGGGAAATTATAGGGCACAAAAGCTATAA